>NC_041392.1:263740639-263819774 GCF_002162155.2 Triticum dicoccoides
GCCAGTGCTCCTCTGAGTGTTGGTCCAAACTAGAGCCCCTTGCAGCGCCACCTCGGGGAAACTTGAGGGTTGGTTTTAGTTGTACGGACTGCTCATCCGGTGTGCCCTAAGAACGAGATATGTGCAGCTCCTATCATTGTCGGCACATTTGGGCGGCTTTGCTGGTCTTGTTTTACCATTGTCGAAATGTCTTGTAACCAGGATTCCGAGGCTGATCGGGTCTTCCTGGCAGAAGGAATATCCTTCGTTGACCGTGAGAGCTTGTGATGGGCTAAGTTGGGACACCCTTGCAGGGTTTGAACTTTTGAAAGCCGTGCCTACGGTTATGGGCAGATGGTAATTTGTTAATGTCCAGTTGTAGAGAACTTGACACTTGACTTAATTAAAATGCATCAACAGTGTGTGCAGCCGTGATGGTCTCTTTCCGGCGGAGTCCGGGAAGTGAACACGGTTCTTGTGTTATGTTTGTGCATAAGTAGATTCAGGATCACTTCTTGATCACTTCTAGCTTCACGACCATTGCATTGCTTCTCTTCTCGCTCTTATTTGCGTATGTTAGCCACCATATATGCTTAGTGCTTGCGGCAGCTCCACCTCACTACCTTTCCCTACCCATAAGCTTAAATAGTCTTGATCTCGCAGGTGTGAGATTGTTGAGTCCTCGTGACTCACAGATACTTCCAAATAGTTGTAGGTGCCGATGATACCAGTGTAGGTGATGCAACCGAGCTCAAGTGGGAGCTTGATGAAGATCTTGATCGTTGTTTGGTTTTGTTTCCTGTTGATCAGTAGTGGAGCCCAGTTGGGACGAGCTAGGATCTAGCATTTGGGGTTGTCTTCTTTTATTTTGGTTCCCTAGTCGAACCTTGGTTGTATTCTGTATGATGTATGTTTAACTTGTATTTGTGTGAAGTGGCGATTGTAAGCCAACTCTTTATCCCTTCCTTATTCAGTACATGGGATTGTGTGAAGATTACCCCTCTTGCGACAAACCTACCATGCGGCTATGCCTCTAAGTCGTGCCCCAACACGTGCAAGATATAGCCGCATTGTGGGTGTTTCACAGTTGCCGACCATGACCAGGGGAGGAGCCCTTGGCACGCTTGCTGCGCTCCGAGCAAGGCCACAAAGAAAGGAAGGCGAAGGAGCAAGCTTGGGGCGCCTTGATGACAGACCAACTCTCACGGCTGACCCCACGCCATGGGCAGCGCCCGAGCCTGCAGCACTGGAGCTTGGTTGGTGCGAAGGACGAGAGGGAGCTGCTTCTCAGGAGATTTCACGGCCTTGGCAGAAGGGGTCCTGAGGGGACAATCATCAGAAAAGGAAGGCGGCACACAGAAGATCACCAAGATAAGGTACTTACTCGTCGACGCCGATGTACTTTCGTCGCTTCAACGGCCCGAAGACACCGCTGACGCTCGGAGATCCTTTCCTCTTGCGGAGCTCCTCGAAGTCCACGCAAAGTCGACCGAAGCGCTGAACGTGGCGGCCGGTACGTGGTGTAGCTGGAGAAGTGCTCGAGAGAACAACTTCAGGGGTGCCTGGCTGCGGAGAACAGTCGGGCGCCGTCTCACCGCGACTTCCCGAGGCCTCCGGAGTTCCGGCCTCGGGAGCCGCATGCTGCATCATCTCAGCGACCGATGTCCCAGAATCACGGGATCCTGACGACGACGCCCCAGGGGCCCCAGGCGGCATCCGCACATCAGCACTTGTGCTGCCAGCCTCTGGCAGCGCTCGTCCCCCTGCACCCACATTCGGGACGAGCTCGGCGCCGGCGACGAAGAGGGGAACCACGCTGACAGGGTTCTTGCGGGACCCCACCAGGCTGTCTGGCCGCAGCCCTCACTCGTCAAAGGGAGGCATGCTCCCTGTGAATTCAGCCTTGTTCTTGCAGTGGTACAACAGACATTTCTTCCCAGGCAAGTTGTCTGGTGAAGGGACACCTGTCAGGACCTTGAGCACCGTTTGCCGCGTCCCTAGGGGGAGACCGGACTCCTGAAACCTCATATGGTCCTGGCTGCTAAGCAAGGTCCACATCGGGCGAGAATGGCGCTGAAGCGGAGCAACCCGGCGCTTGATGAACTCCTTCACCACCATTGGCGCGATCACGCCACGGTCCTTCAGCATCCTTAGCCTGAGCCACACGGGGATAATACGGGGGCTCACAAGCCTCTCGTGGCCCCTGCCAGTGTGGGAAACGGCAGGCGCTGACGGGGCATGGAGCAGAGGGCTGAGCACACCAGGGTCGACAAATACCCACCGTGTCCGAAACTCGCTCGTGGATGGAGGAAGCTCGAAGTCGATCCCCGTGCCCGCCGTCATGGCCACGGCCTAGAAGCTCATGCACACCGAGCTTTGCTGGGGATCAGTCAGATGCAATGAAAAGAAATGGCGGAGAAGGGCCACAGAAGGAGCGATGCCCACCATGGCTTCACACACAAAGGCGAAGACGGCGAGGAGAGTCACGGATTGGGGGTCGAGATGCAGCATATGGATCTGGTAGTGTTCAAGCACCGCGTTGAAGAAGGTAGAGAAAGGGGGGATCAGGCCTGCCCAAAGGGCATCAATGAAGATTGGGACCTCTGTGACCGCCCAAGCGATTCGAGCGCGAGACGAAGGCCAGGCCACCGTCTCCCCCACTCGTTGAAACTGGTGGCGAGCATGGGACGCACCTTTTCCATGGCTTCGTCATTGAGCACCAAGGATCGGCTGACTGCAGGCTCGGCGGCTAGAGGCGCACTTGGCCAAGGCAGAGGCTTCTTCCCCTTGTCTTCTTGTTTCGGCACCATGGCAATGAAGCAGGAGGAGTGCAGGTCAGATTGGAGAGGAGGAGCAGAGTCTCGAGGAAGCAGAACGACTGGGGAGCAAGGCGTGGGCGATGGGAGAATAACTGTGTAGGTTGCGAGGGCCGCATAGCCAGGGGGATTCAAAGGCAGTGTGGGGAAGCGGAGACGCCCACGTCCAATCAACTGCCATGCGTCAACCGAGGCCACAAGCTTTTGGGGCCCGCGGCACTCCGCGCTTGACCTTTGGCTTCGCCTCAAAGCCAAGCCCGAGCGCACCTTGGGCCTGGGGGATACTGTCGACGTTCTGGGAACGGGGGTCCCCAGACTTGCCTGCCTGTGGCCCACGACATGGCTGAGCTGGCAGGTATGTATGGCCCATCTTCATCGACAAGGCATTCAAGACCCTCGCGAGGGGCCAAGCCTCGCGAGGCAGACGACACAAGACCTCCTCAGGAGTGGCCTCGCTAGGCAGGCTCATGAGGGGCGGAGAGATCAAGGCAAGGCAAACCTCACGAGGTCCTAGTGACGTGAGCCATGACGATCGAGACCAGGCGGGCGCCAGTGTGCAGTATCCTTGCTTCCTCTTTGGTGCCAAGGGGGCAAGCGCAGGCGTAGAGTACCGAGGCATCAAGCAAAGGTTTCCATATTGGTGCAACGAGACCAAGACCAGAAGGACGGCAAGATGGAGGTCACCATGGAGCCCAAGACGGCGTCATCACCAGAGCCTTTTGCAGGTGAAGACCGCTTTTGTGAGGATAAGCTCTACTAGTTGTCCCCTTTCAAAGTGGCCGTTATTGGCTCCCTTCCCGCTCAGTATTTGGGGAGATGACCAGGGCCTCTATAAATAGGACTAGTCACCACCATAGCTAGGGGGATCGACCTCATCTTGGATCGGGGCCATTCCATCCTTAGCCATACCCCAACCAAGCACAAGAACACCTCACCTCAGGAGGCTGTTCTTCCCCTTGTACTGTTCATCATCAGCCCAAGAGGCAATCCACCACCACCACACTAGAGTAGGGTGTTACACCACAACAATGGCCCGAACCAGTATTAATCTTGTGTCTTTGTGTTGCAAGTTCGTCGAGTTCGCCCGTGAGATCTTAGAGAGCTAGGGCGTGGATCGGTAGGGAGGAAACCTTCGCGCGCACCCCAGTGTTCGAACCTTGAGGGTTTGCCGGAACCTGTCGTGGGTTTGTCATGGCAGATGTCCTCATGAAAGGACTTAGTCGTGGAACAATCGCAACAGGTTAGCTTAAAGGGGTTAAACCGGACAAGGGGACACGGGAGTTTACACTAGTTCGGCCCCTTCGATGAAGGTAAAAGCCTACATCTAGTTGTGATTGGTATTGCTAGGGCTTCGAAGACCAGGGAGCGTATCGTCTGTCGTCCCTAAACCACTGTTGGGTCATCCCTTTATATACATAGGTTGACGCCCGCCGGTTTATAGAGTCCCGAAGCCGGATCATAGATGTGTCCGGTTCGGTCTCTACACTTCCTATCTTACAATGCAAGTTACATAATTAGGTCGGTTTACATCTACAGGCCTTAACTCGCCTCTGGGACTTGGGCCTTCATAAAGCGCCATCATTTTTACATCTTCATGGGCTTCTAATCTTCATAAAGCTAATCCGGCTACTCCTCGCCAGTTTACGTCCAGTAGTAATATCCCCAACATTAGGCCCCAGATTGGTTTGAACTTGTTCATGTCAATCTTCAATACTTAGAAAAAACTCCTCCTTTGCATCTTCACCTTGATTTTGTAAACCGCCATGACGTCATACTCTAGGATCATGATAAACCGCCCTGACATCATTTATCCGTTGAAGCCGTGGATTACTTTCATTAACGCATATCCTGTCGTCGAGGCGACACCATTATTAACTATCCATTTTTGAGCTCCTCGATTCCCGCACTTGTCGCTTTATCGCTTCGCCTTATAAATAGGGCCACGGGTCCTTATCATTTTTCCCTTCGTCTCCCTCGCTTCTTCTTCCTTCTCACGACACCTCTGCCCCTGAGTGCCGCCCCCTTCACCGAGCTTCTCCTCTGCTTCGACAAAGGCCGCTGCATCAACCTGACTGTTACCAGAGAACTGCGGCGTTCCTCCGTTGCTTCAACAGTCTCTGTAAGTCCTTTTCTTCCCCCCATTGTAGATCTGTCTAGGGTTTCCTTGTTCTTCACAGTTCATTGAAGTTCCTCTGAGTTCCGGTGGTGCTCTTTCATCTTCCTCCTTAGTTTATGGATAGAAAATCTCAATGTTGATATATTCCGTGTAATGGTTTATTTTCCGTGACCACCACAAAACTTTTTGCACGCGAAAAACTGATCTGAACTTTTACAACCTGCTTTGGGTCCTACCCTTTTTAGGTCAAAATATTTTTGCCTTTCTATCTTCGGTAGATCCAAAATTCCCATGTGATCCTGTGAAACTTTTTTTTCCTTACTTAGCCCTTTTTGCCTTAGATCTGTATCCTCTGTACCATGTAGGCGGTTTACCCTTGTAAAAAACAATCTATCTCATACCATTAGTCCCCTAATAAACCGGCAAACCTTCTTTACGTTAATCGTAATAGTACGGTTTAACAACACATGTATGCCCTTGATATGACCTTGTCATTCACTATTGCATTAGTCTCTGGTTTACGCAATTTCACATACCTGTATATCTTTATTCCACTGCATCTCGCATACCACCGTGAATGATTTGTAAACTGGCATTTCTTTTCCAGCTTTTTGTTTCACAATGGCCAAACAGTTTGCCGCTTGCAATTGGGATCGTTTCCGTGTTACCGAGGAACAGTTGAACGGAATGGTCAACATCGGCACCTTGCCTAGGAAAACTGAAATTCGATGGCGAGTTCCAGGAGCAGAAAATCCTCCAACCCCGAGGCACGGTGAGGTTGTGGTCTTTGTCGACCACATAGGTCGTGGTTTCAAACAGCCAGGTTCAAAGTTTTACCGAGATGTGCTTGCCAGTTTCCAACTCCATCCTCAAGATATCGGACCCAACTCGGTATCCAATCTATGCAACTTCCAGGTCTTCTGTGAAGTGTACTTACAAGAAGAACCGACTGCTGAGCTATTCCGGGACTTCTTTCATCTGAACCGGCGTAAAGAATTTGTAAATGGTCCCAACACTGAACTTGGTGGTGTTTCTATTCAAAAGCGGAAGGAAGTTGAATTCCCTCATGTCAAACTGCACAGTCACCCTAAGGAATGGAACCAGACTTGGTTCTACTGCATAGATACCTCCCCTGAAGATGAAAGCCCTCTTCTAGGCTATCGTGATCACCGGCTTTCCAACACTCATCCACTCCCACAACATTTAAGCTCTGCGAAACGGGCCAAATATGCCCCTCAACTCACCAAGCTCCGGGCCTTTATGTCCAACTGTTTAATAGCCGTTGACTTTGTGCGTTGCTGGATATCGTGGAGCATCTTGCCACTAAGCTGCCGCCTCGGTTTAATGTGTGAGTATACCGGTGAGGTTGATGACCCCCAACGCCACATCAACATTCAGGTAACCGATGAAGAACTCACTGAAAGCGTTAAGAAAATTTTGAATGAACCGGAATCAGTATATCGCCAAACCGGCTTGAGCCCCTTCTACACTCAGAATAAACCGCTTGCTGTAAGCACAATGCTTCCTTTTTATCTTTGATATCTTTTGATTTGTTCAACTTGTGAACCTTCCTATGTTAGTGTATGAACAGGGTGATGATCCCTTCTGGAAACGGAAATCCGCAGATAAAGTGGCAAAGCCATCCCGTCCCAAAGCCAAAGCTATCAAGCGTACCTCAAAGCGGAAAACGGCTGACCGGATCATCATGGAGCTTGATGAAGATGCAGATGATCCAGAAGTTGAGGTAGAACTTGACTCACTTAGCTCCCTTTTCATGCACCTCATTAACAATGATCTTTATCAGGAGGACGTAGAAGGCAGCCAGGCTAATGATGTAGAGGTAATTACCCTTTCCTCCGGTTCAGACTCTATGCCAACACAAAAAACCCGTCAAGCAGTCCGGAAAGTAAGCTTTTCTCATCCTCTTGCTTACTTGGATCCAACATTTATTTTGAAGACACAACAGCATGAAGCTCGCCGGACAACCCGGCACAGTGGCCAACAAGTTACTTTGGCCGGTTTACCTGATACCCCGGTTCGGAAGCGCCGGTCTGAGGTATCTCCCACTTCTGACAATTCTTATCCCAAGGAAGGTTATTCCAGACAACCTCTTAATCCGTCCGATTCAAATTATCAGGTGACACCTCCCTCATCCTCTAGCGAGTCGACAGCAACCCAACTCCCTCCTTTAAAAACTGTGGCTGGGTAAGCTTTCAAACCCTTTCTTCCAATGCGTTGCAAATCTTAAATAAGATGCTAAACCTCGTTTAATTTTGTTTGCAGAGCCAAAGCCAGACCCAGCAAGAAAGCTTGGGTCAACAATCCATCAAAAGACCAGGCAGTTTTTGAAGAATAGCAAATAGGTGAACCAGACCAAACTCATGAACCGGAGGGTCCTCATCCTGAGGCCACCTCTAATGAACCGCCCCTTCAAGACCGGAATACTGATGAACCACCAGAAGCTGATCCTGCCGTGCCTAATACTAAACCGGCAGCTCCAAACCGGGCTAGTCCGGTGAGAGGTACTGAGACTCCGTCATCACCCACAAAAACCACTGAAGGCCAAGGAGATGATGTTATCATTACTGGCATGGGCCACAGCTCTCCTGGCCATCCCGTAATCTTGGCCCAACATAGTGCCAAAGAAGAGCGTGCTGCTAGGGAAAAAGGCAAATGGAATACTAACTTATCAAGTTATGCCCATCTCAATGCTGAAGAACTTCACTCCGGTTTCTTAAACCGTCTGCACTCAAACTGTGACTATGAAGCCGATTTGGTAAACTTGATGAAGGAACGCCATGAGGTATTTTCATCTCCCTTTACTTCTTGATTCCAAAGTTGAAGTGCTAGCCCAAGTAGCCCCCAAGGGCCGTTTTACGATGTTAATCGTTAACCGGGTCTTTGTAACACTTTAAGTCTCCCCTACCGACCCTCAAAATGTTAGGTCCTTAGTGAAAACCAAGACCGATATTTTACCAATGTAATTTATATAGCTTTCCTCAGCGTAGCCCCCAAAGGCCGGTTTAGCTTTGCAAGGTAATCCGGGTTTTAATCCATATATCCATTTTGAAAAGATGTACATTAGCCCCCAAGTGTCAAGGATAATGCTTGCATTGTTCTGGAGACTTATAAAAGATGTAGTGAATCAAAGCAAATAGGCATTAGCCCCCAAGTATGAAGTGCATAACTTGTTATACGCTTTGTGTCGGATTTCGGGTTCCGGCAGACCCTTGAGGTTCGAACACTAGGGTGCGCGCAGAGATCTCTCCCCTACCGATCTACGTCCAATCTCCTCGCATGATCTAAGCTGGAAACAACGAACAACACAAGGGACACAAGGTTTATATTGGTTCGGGCCACCGTTGTGGTGTAATACCCTACTCCAGTGTGTGGTGTGGTGGATTGCCTCAGGGGCTAACGATGAACAGTACAAGGGAAGAACAGCCTCGCGAGAGGTGTCCTTGAGCTGGTGCGATGAACTGCTTGGGTGAGTTCAGTCGCCTCTCTCTCTATCTCTCTTTTTCGGTCCCTTCTCTCTCTCTGTGTCTGTCCCCCTCTACTCTATGGTGGATAGCTCTATTTATAGAGGCCCTGGGCCTCTCCCAAAATAACAAGCGGGAAGGGCGCCAACAATTGGCCATTTTGAAGGGGAACATCTAGTACAGATTATCCTGACCAAAGGTGGTCTTCGGCTGCCAAAAGCACTGGTGATGACGCTGTCTTGGGCTCCACGGTGACCTCCGTCTTGCTGCTCTGCTGGTCTTGGTCTCGTTGCACCGGAATGGTAACCTTTGCCCGATGCCTTGGCCTGTGCTTGCCCCCTTTGCACCAAAGGGGAAACAAGGACACTGCGCAGGCCGGCGCCCGCCTGGTCTCGATCGTCATGGCTTGCGTCACGGGCTCCTCGTGAGGTACCCCTGCCTTGATCTCTCTGCCTCCTCGCGAGCCTGCCTGATGAGGCTGCCTCTAAGGAAGCTTCCGGTCGTCCACCCCGCGAGGCTTGGCCCCTCGCGAGGGTCTTGAGCTTGAGCTGATGAAGATGGGCCGTGCTGGGCCCCCACTTGAGCCACGCCGCAGGCCGCAGGCAGGCAAGTCTGGGAACCCCCGTTCCCAGAACGCCGACAGTAGCCCCCGGGCCCAAGGCGCACCCGGGCTTGGCCTAGTAGGGAAGTTGAGGGAGTCCTAGATTAGGGGGTCTCCGGACGGCCGAACTATATCCTTTGGCCAGACTGTTGGACTATGAAGATACAAGATTGAAGACTTCGTCTCGTGTTCGGATGGGACTCTACTTGGCGTGGAAGGCAAGCTAGGCAGTATGGATATGGATATCTCCTCCTTTGTAACTGACCTTGTGTAAGCTTAACCCTCTCCGGTGTCTATATAAACCGGAGGGTTTTAGTCCGTAGGACAACATACAATCATACCATAGGCTAGCCTCTAGGGTTTAGCCTCTCCGATCTCGTGGTAGATCAACTCTTGTAATACCCATATCATCAAGAATAAATCAAGAAGGACGTAGGGTTTTACCTCCATCAAGAGGGCCCGAACCTGGGTAAAACATCGTGTCCCCTGCCTCCTGTTACCATCCGCCTAGACGCACAGTTCGGGACCCCCTACCCGAGATCCACCGGTTTTGACACCAACATTGGTGCTTTCATTGAGAGTTCCTCTGTGTCGTCATCATCAGGCTTGATGGCTCCTTCGATCATCGTTAGCGATGTAGTCCAGGGTGAGACTTTTCTCCCCGGACAGATTTTTGTATTCGGCGGCTTTGCACTGCGGGCCAATTCGCTTGGCCATCTGGAGCAGATCGAAAGCTACGCCCCTGGCCATCAGGCCAGGTTTGGAAGCTTAAATTACACGGCCGATATCTGCGGAGACTTGATCTTCGACGGATTCAAGCCCCTGTCTTGTGCGCCACGCGGTCACGATGAGTACGATTTAGCTCTACCATCGGACCGTATTCAGGAGATCGCACCGGCAGCCGCTCCGAGCCTCAATTCGGAGCTAGTTGCGCCATCCATGGACGGGTGGATAGACCCCGTCACGGAGGCCGTATCCTCAGCGGCGATCAAGCCGAATATCGACCTTGCCCTTCACGAGAGCCGTGTTGTCAAACTGTCGGATCCTTCTCCGGCCACGGACTCCGAAATGCATGCGCCCGTTCCTGTTGAATCCGATTGGGCGCCGATCATGGAGTTTACCTCCGCGGATATTTTTCAGCACTCGCCCTTCGGCGACGTACTGTACTCATTAAGGTCTCTCTCCTTGTCAGGAGGATCCTGGCCGAACTGTGTCCGGCAGGATTGGGATGCGGATGACGAAGAAATTCGCCACCTACCCACCACCCACTTTGTATCCACTATCGATGATTTAACCGACGTGCTCGACTTCAACTCCGAAAACATCGATGGTATGGACGACGATGCAGGAGATGAACAGGAACCACTGCCCTGTACATCACATGATGTATACATGGTGGACACACCAAAAGAAAACGACAACGAGGAACGGAAGGACGCAACAAAGGGTTGTCCCCTCGAGAAGCAGTCAAAGCGGCGGCGTAAGCGCCACCCCAAATCCTGCCTCGGCAGAAACAACGATCATGTAGAACCAGCGTTAGAGCAGGGTGAACAATCGCCGGACCACGGCAACACGGAGAATCAAACGAAACAACCCGACTCTGTCAAAGATAATAATCCGGGCGACAACACAACGGACAAACACCTGGGGCAACAGAATGCCCCTTAATGGCTTGTTGCCACCGCGAGGAGTCTAAAAAAGAAGAAGCAAAGGCTCAAGGCTGTGCAAGACACACTCAGAATCAGATGGAGTAAAGTACTCAACACAGCGGCGAAGTATGGCGGTAACCGCCACACCAAGAGCTACCCGAAGCGGAAGTTGCTACCTGAATTCGATGAGGAGGCCTTAGATCCCCCGCAACCAAAAATTAAAATGGCCATCTGGCCGGATAGACGACCTCACGGCCAACATAGAGCGGCAAACAACGCCGCACATAAGCCAATACGCGATCCACGCGAGGGCTCGCATCAAAAGGACGGCGCAACCAGATCCATCTATGGACCACGCAAGCACGCTCTAGCATACGATGCAACACAACAAACATCCGAACAACGCGGTACACCCAGATACAGGAGTGCCGCACACCCCCTATGTTTCACCGATGAGGTGCTGGACCATGAATTTCCAAAGGGATTCAAACCTGTAAACATAGAGGCACACGACGGAACAACAGACCCTGGGGTCTGGATTGAGGACTATATCCTCCATATCCATATGGCTCGAGGAGATGATCTCCACGCCATTAAGTATTTACCCCTCAAACTCAAAGGGCCAGCTCGGCACTGGCTTAAAAGCCTCCCCGAAAGCTCCATTGGAAGCTGGGAAGAGCTCGAAGACGCTTTTCGGGAAAAATTTCAAGGGACTTATGTCCGACCTCCGGATGCGGACGATTTAAGTCATATAATTCAACAGCCCGGAAAGTCAACCCGAAAGCTTTGGAACAGGTTTCTTACTAAAAAGAACCAAATAGTCGACTGTCCGGACGCTGAAGCCTTGGCGGATTTTAAACACGGCGTCCGAGACGAATGGCTTGCCAGACACCTCGGCCAAGAAAAGCCGAGAACAATGGCAGCATTAACAAACCTCATGACCCGCTTTTGCATGAGCGAGGACAGCTGGCTAGCCCGATGCAGCACCAGCGACCCAAGTACATCCGAAGTTAGAGATGGAAACGTGAAATCACGACGCAGAAAAAATAATAAGTGCCGGAATAAAGAAGACAGCCCGAAGAGCACGACGGTAAACGCCGGATTCAGAAGCTCTCGGCCAGGTCAGCAAAAGCCACCCTCTAAAGGCGCCAAAGACGAACTGTCCAGCCTAAACAAAATTCTGGACCAAATATGTTAGATCCATAGCACCCCTGGTAAACCCGCTAATCATACCCACAGAGAATGTTGGGTCTTCAAGCAGTCCGGCAAGCTCAACGCCATACACAAGGGGAGGATACACCAAGCGAAGACGAGGATGAGACTCTCAAGCAAGACACTGGGGAACAAAACAAATTTCCACCAGAAGTCAAAACAGTAAACGTGTTACACGTGATCAAGGGGACAAACAAAGCGACACTCCCAGAGAAATATGCCCAAGGGCCTATCACCGCGGAGTCCTGCCACTGGTCGTCTCAACCGATCACTTTTGACCATCGGGATTACTCAGCAAGTATCCAGCGTGCAGGATGGGCTGCCTTGGTACTAGACCCAATAATTGACGGATACCTCTTCACACGAGTCCTGATGGACGGTGGCAGCAGTCTAAACCTGATATATCAGGACACAGTCCGCAAAATGGGGATAGACCCAACAAAAATTCGCCACAGCAATACTACCTTTAGAGGAGTAACGCCAGGCTCAGGGGCTCATTGCACGAGCTCCCTGCTACTAGAGGTTATATTCGGCTTCCCCAATAACTTCCGTAGCGAAAATTTAACCTTCCACATTGCTTCGTTCCAAAGTGGCTATCAAGCACTACTCGGACGCGAAGCTTTCGCTCGCTTCAACGCAATACCGCATTATGCTTCCCTCACGCTTAAGATGCCCGGTCCACGTGGCATCATTATAGTAAGTGGAAATATTAAGCGATCCTTGCGTCTTGAGCTTGAGCTGATGAAGATGGGTCGTGCTGGGCCCCCACTTGAGCCACACCGCAGGCCGCGGGCAGGCAAGTCTGGGGACCCCCGTTCCCAGAATGCCGATAGTTGCCCCCGGGCCCAAGGCGCGCCTGGGCTTGGCCTAGCAGGGAAGTGAAGGGGCGAGCACGAAGTGCCGTGGGCCCCAACAGCCTGCGGCCTCGGGCGCCGCGTGGCGATTGATTGGACGTGGGCGTTTGTGCTTCCCCATAATGCCTCGGCGACCGCATGACTTGATAAGTCCCTACATGCAGAGAAACCGGTCATGATTACCTGCGATCGTGGTGCTCGACGGTTGGCCTCCTCCGGCTATAAGTACGGGGCTGTGCGAGTCCCCTCAGCCCGTCCCTTCTTGCTGCTCCTTTTCTTCTTCTTGGCTACTCGCCGCTCCCATGGCTCCAAAGAGGTCCTCAACCGCGGAGAAAGGAAAGGCCCCCAGGCTGGGCCTGACTCCCCCCACCCCTGCCAAGCGCGGCCCAGGCAGCCCTCGCAAGTATTCCATGGTCCCCGTAGTAGCTTCCCGTGGCCATGGAAGCGGTTCCCTGCGCGGTGGTGAGTGCCCAGCCGCCGATGGGGGGCACGCCGTGGCTGTGCACCCCCCTAGGCCACACTTACGCTCTGCGGAGGTGCTGCCGGAGTTCGTCGTGTGGTCAGCGGACCCGACTAGCACCCGGCTCCAGCTCCCCCGTTTATTCATAGGTGATCTGCCAGCCAGCGCCCGGTGCGGCTTCTGGCTCCAGGCAGACGGCTGCTGCAGCAGGGCCTCCTGGGCTTCGCTGGAGGTCTCCGTTTCTGGGAGTGGGGCCCTGACCCGCGGCTGGCAAACGTTTGCCCGCGCGCGCGGCCTGGGCCGGTGCTGCACCCTACACTTCAAGTTCGATGGCGACGCCACCCTCTACGTGAGGGTGTTCGGGGAAGACGGTCTCCGTGCTGGGTGTTGCCCCGAAGATGATGCCCGCGGCCGCTTACCCAGCCCCGGTACTCACCAGGATGAAGACGGCGACGGGCGTACAGGCGGCGGTGCTTGGGATTCGCTGAGCTTCGGCGACTCCCTCTCAGGCAGTAGCTCCTCCAGTGGTGGCTGCGACCAGCCCCCGCGCCATCGCGCCCGCCTGGGTGAAGGTAGCGGGTCAGCCCGCCGTCGCGCCCCGGCGAAGCGAGAGGAGGGATCCGCCTGAGCCCTAGGAGCAGCTCGAACCTTTGTTGTGGGTTGGTGCACGACGAATCACGCCCATTTTGCTTTCCTTCTTTTCCTGCACAGAAATAAAAGGTAGTATAGGGCCCCGCGGGGGCGTGTTAGAACTGCTGCTGTTAACCATCGTGCTGCTTCCGCTATTTCTATGTTGTGTTCCCGCGTCGTGCACCCGTGTGCGGGAATTATTTTAGCTCAGTGGGGCTTGACACGGTCCTCGCCTCCCGAGGCCGTGGCCTCGCCGTGCGCTTTGTTCCCTGCAAGGATCAGTAGGAGGGGTAACTTTTGGTCTTGGTTGTGGGGGCGATCAGCCCAGGTCCTGCGCTCGTGTCGCGATGCCCGTGAGGCACGGACTGGGAGGGGTGCTCCTGCAGAGGACTCAGATAGGAAAGCTCCAAACGATCGGGGCAGAAAAACACTCGCGAGGGTGCCCGCGAACCTCCCTCGCGAGACTTGTGCAAGAGAAAACGAGGCAAGCGAGCGAGAAAGACAAAGAGTCGCAAGTTAGGAACGTCAACAGCTTCGATAAAACTTCAAACGAGAATAACCAAGCCAACTGCAGAAAGCAAATGAAAAAGCCGCGTCCGGCACCTATTCTAGTCTTCGACGTCTTCTCACCAGCGCGGAGCTAAGTGCTGCCACTGGGCATGGGCGGGAGCCCCGAGGCCCGAGGGCGGCACTCCGGAGACTCTGGGGCGTGTACAGCCCCACTCATTATTACGTGAGAGTGTCACGGGCGGCGAGCTTCACAGGCATTGCCCTTATTCACAGGCACCGGGCCTTTCCCAAAATACGGCAGCTTCACAGGCATTTGCCTTCTTCACAGGCACCGTGCCTTTCCCAAAACATGGCGGCTTCACAGGCATTTGCCTTCTTCACAGGCACCGGGCCTTTCCCAAAACACGGCGGCTTCACAGGCATTTTCCTTCTTCACAGGCACCGGGCCTTTCCCAAAGCACGGCGGCTTCAAAGGCATTTGCCTTCTTCACAGGCACCGGGCCTTTCCTAGGTGCTAGGCCTCACTCAGGGATAGAACCTCCGGAGATGTTGAATGTTCCACGCGTTCTGGATAGGTACCCCTTCTGTGGTTTCCAAGCGCGCGGAGCCAGGCCTGGAGGCGTGAACAACCTTGAATTGGCCCTCCCACATGGGAGAGAGCTTGTGCAGCCCCTCCCACATGGGAGAGAGCTTGTGCAGCCCCTCCCTGGATAGAACCCGTCTGAGCACGAGATCCCCTACCTCAAGAGTTTTGGGGCGGATGTTGCGATAGTGGTATCATCGCAACGCCTGTTGGTACCTTGCCGCTCGCAGTGCGGCTTCTCGGCGGCGTTCCTCCCCCAGCACGAGATCCATCCCCCGCATGGCGTCCTGTTGTGTCTCGTCGAACGCCAGGACCCGTGCGGAGCGACGCCTGAACTCGTGAGGGAGAACAGCCTCTGCTCCGTAGACGAGGAAGAACGGGGTCTCGCCAGTCGGCTTGGTCGCTGTCGTGCGAATTGACCACAGCGCGGACTGGAGCTCGTCGTACCAGCCCCTGCCACAGGCCTCCAGCTTCTTCTTAAAGGTCCTGGCTTTGAGGCCCCTCAGGACCTCCGCGTTGGCTCGCTCGGCCTGGCCGTTGCTCCGGGGGTGTGCTACCGAAGCATAGCATATCTGCGTTCCAAGGTTAGCACAGTATGTTTTGAAGAGATTACTCGTGAATTGCGAACCGTTGTCGGTGATGATGCGGTTGGGCACCCCTAATCGGCTCACGAGGCCCTTGATGAACTTGACCGCAAAGCCCGCCGGGATTATGCGGATGGCTTCCACCTCAGCCCACTTGGTGAACTTGTCCACAGCGACGTAGAGGTAGCGATAGTCCCCCTGGTGCCCGAGGAAACGGGCCCAGAATGTCCAGCCCCCAAACTGCGAAAAGCCATGAGAGGGGTATAGTCTGTAGACCCCCCGTAGGCTGATGGATCTGCTTGGCATCAAACTGGCAGGCCTCGCAAGCCTTTACTAGCTCAACGGCGTCGATGAGCGCTGTGGGCCAGTAGAATCCACTACGGAACGCCTTGCCGACGAGGGTTCGTGACGACGAGTGGTGCCCGCAGTCTCCGCCGTGTATGTCCTCCAGTAGCTCCTTCCCTTGCTCTCGGGAGATGCAATGTAGGGACACGTCATTTAGTCGTTTCCTGTAGAGCTCTCCATCCTTGATGCAATAAGCTGTGGCCTGCCGCGCCATGCGCTCCGCTTCCTCCTCGTTCTCCGGCAGAGTCCCTTGCATCAGGTAGTCCTTGAGCTCCGGGATCTAACACCCTTCCTGAGGCTCTAACGCCAGGAGCAGGCATGCCCCTGAGGCCGGGCCGCAGACCGGGGCTCCTGAGGCAGGCGGCTGAGGGAGCTCCTCCCTTGGTTGCGCCATGATCAACAGTGACGGCACCGCCGAGGGTTTGAAGAGCCGCTCCTCGAAGATGCCGGGCTCCTGAGGCAGCCGCCGAGATGCCCTCTTGGCATGTCATCAGCTTCCTGATTGGTGCCCCGGGGCACGTGTTGCAACTCTAGCCCCCAGAACTATTTCTCCATGTTGCAAACCTCAGCGAGGTAGGCTTCCATGTGCTCGTCCTTTGGCTCGTATATCTTGTTGGAGAAGTTGACGAGGAGCTGCGAATCGCCCTTGATGATGAGTCGCTTTAACCCTAAGGCAATCGCGGCCTTCAGGCCTACTATGAGGCCTTTGTACTCTACTATGTTGTTGGAGACCTTTTCTCCGTGCTGGAAGCAGAGTTGTACGGCGTAATAGAGTTTGTCCTTGGTAGGGGATTCGAGCACTGTGCCAGCTCCCACACCGTGTCGGGAGAACGCCCCATCGAAGTACATGACCCAGTCATCCGGTGCTTCACTTCCTAGGGAAAGTGATCGGTCTTCGCCTGCCTCGAGACCCGGCGCTTCTGCCCATTCTGCCACGAAATCCGCAAGTGCGGCTCCCTTGATGACTCTGGTCGTACTGAATTCTAGCTGAAATGCCTGTGGCTCAATGTTCCACTCAGCGACCCTCCCAGCTGAGTTGGGGCTCCTGAGTACTCTTTCCAAGGGGTATGCTGAGACGAATTTGATGGGATGGCCTTGGAAGTAGTGGCGCAGCTTGCGTGAGGCCACTAGTAGCGTGAGGAGGAGTTTTTGAGGCATGGGGTACCGCACCCTTGCGTCCCATAGCACTGTGCTAGCGAAGTACACGGGATGCTCGACGAGGTTGAGGGTGCTGGCGCAGCTTGCATCCTCTAGAGGTCGAGGCGTTTCTTGAGACGACGGAGCCCTTAGTGCTTGGTCGCCTGAAGAGGCCCCTCCTGCTTCGGGTGCGTTCTTCTACTGCGGCTGTTCCTTTCCGGTTGTGGTTGCGGCCTTTGTGAGGCCCTCCCGGATCTGCTTTGCTTTAGTCCAGATGGTCGATGCGGCCTTGGCACAGCTCTCCTCCCTAACCGCCACCAGGGCTGCGCTAGCGGGGTAGGGGGTGGCTGCAAGGTAGAGCACTAGGGGTTCCCAAGGACGCGGAGCTACTATCACTGGTGGGCTGGTAAGGTACCTCTTGAGGTCTTGGAATGCCTTGTCAGCCTCTTCAGTCCATTCGAAGGGGCCCTTTTTCTTCATTAGCTTGAAGAAGGGCAGCGCTCGTTCCCCAAGCTTGGAGATGAAGCGCCCCAGCACAGTTACACGCCCGGTAAGCTTCTGCATTTCTCTGAGGGTCCTTGGCGGGCTCATGTATTCGACTGCCTTGACCTTCTCCGGGTTGGCCTTGATGCCCCTGTGGGACACGAGGAAACCCAGGAGCTTGCCCGAGGGGACTCCAAACACGCACTTCTCCGGGTTGAGCCGTAGGTACACTTCATTGAGGCTCGCAAAGGTTTCTTCCAGGTCCTGTATCAGGGTTCTTGCCTCATGAGACTTCACCACAATGTCATCGACGTAAGCTTCAGTGTTCCTCCCGAGCTGCCGGCCTAAGGCGATGTGCATCAACCGCCGAAAGGTCGCGCCTGCATTCTGCAACCCAAATGGCATGCACGTATAGCAGTACACTCCACACGGGGTCAGGAAAGCCATCTTCTCCACGTCTTCTACCATCATTTTGATCTGGTGATAGCCCGAGAAGGCATCTAGGAAGCACAATAGGTCACACTCTGCGGTTGAGTCGACTATCTGGTCAATGCGGGGGAGCGGAAATGGATCCTGCGGGCAGGCCTTGTTGAGGTTGGTGAAGTTGACACACAGGCGCTCCTTTCCTCCCTTTTTTGGCACAACGACCGGATTAGCCAGCCAATCAGGGTAGCGGACCTCGCGGATAACTCCTGCCGCCTCTAGCTTCCGGGTCTCTTGAACGATGAAAGCCTGTTTCTCAGTGGACTGCCGCCTCGCCTTCTGCTTCACGGGGCGCACATTGGGGCACACGTTGAAGTGATGCTCAATCACTTCCCTTGGGACCCCTGCTAACTGATCAGGTTCCCACTCGAACACCTTCTTGTTCGCACGCAGGAACCTCACCAGGGCCTCCTCCTGCTCGGGCTCGAGGTTGGCCCCTATGGTGAAGGTGGCGCCAGTGGACCCGTCCTCGTCGACTGGTACCTGCTTGGTTTCCGTCTTATCTTGGGTGAATAGCTGCTTCTTTTTAGCTGGTGCAGCCCCCTTGGGCTCAAGGGTGTCGGTGCTAGTGGGCTGTGACACCGCGGCTGCCCTGAAAACAAGCTGGAGCACCTGCAGCGCATCCCTTGTGTCTCCTGACACGGTGAGGACGCCGCTGCTCCCAGGCATCTTCATGAGGTTGTACGCCGGGTGAGTTGCTGCCATGAACCGAGCCAGGGCCGGATAGCTGAGGATGGCATTGTAGGGGAGGCCAATGGGGGCGATGTCGAAGTCGATCAGCTCGGTGCGGAAGTTGTTGTAGGTGCCGAAGGTCACTGGGAGGCGGATCTGTCCCAAGGAGGCGGTGGAACCGGCTCCGATGCCCGAGAAAGGCCTGCTGGGTTGGAGCCGCTCCAGCGGCACGTGGAGGAGGATGAAGGCCTCCACCGGGAGCACGTTGAGTCGGCACCACCGTCGATGAGGGTCCTAGTGACGGCCACTTGGCAGATGGTGGGGGTGCACAGCATCGGGAGCGCGCCCGAACCGATGGGGTTGAAGGGGTGGTCCTCTGAGTCGAAGGTTAGCTCGGCCTCGGGCGCCACCCAGCCCGGGGGGCTTCTCGGTGCTTGGAGGTGACGCTGATCCGGCGGGTGAATGGCTTGACGTGATGGCTCGAGGGTGGTGCCTGGGAGCCACCCAGGAGAGCTGCGACGATGGGCGGTGCTGGAGTTAACGACAGTGTGGCGGTGCGGCCCTCCCGCCGCACCGAAGGATGCTGGGACGAGGCCTGCTTCTCGTTCCCCGCCGGGCCGGTGGAGGCGTTCGCGGCAGGCTACGGGGAACGACGAGGGCGTCTGCCGACGGGTGCCGTCTGGGCCACGCGGGTGGCGGGAGCAGCTCGGCGCGAGCCCGACGAGCGTCAGCCATGGACATGACGGAAGATCGTATACGAACAGTGGAAGAAAGATTCCGGCGCATCCCTACCTGGCGCACCAAATGTCGGATTTCGGGTTCCGGCAGACCCTTGAGGTTCGAACACTGGGGTGCGCGCGGAGATCTCTCCCCTACCGATCTACATCCAATCTCCTCGCGTGATCTAAGCTGGAAACAACGAACAACACAAGGGACACAAGTTTTATACTGGTTCGGGCCACCGTTGTGGTGTAATACCCTACTCTAGTGTGTTGTGTGGTGGATTGCCTCAGGGGCTGATGATGAATAGTACAAGGGAAGAACAGCCTCGCGAGAGGTGTCCTTGAGCTGGTGCGATGAACTACTTGGGTGAGTTCAATCGCCTCTCTCCCACTATCTCTCTTTTTCGGTCCCTTCTCTCTCTCTCTCTCTCTGTGTCTGTCCCCCTCTACTCTGTGGTGGCTAGCTCTATTTATAGAGGCCCTGGGCTTCTCCCCAAATAATGAGCGGGAAGGGCGCCAACAATTGGCCATTTTGAAGGGGAACATCTAGTACAAGTTATCCTGACCAAAGGTGGTCTTCGGCTGCCAAAAGCACTGGTGATGACGCTGTCTTGGGCTCCACGGTGACCTTCGTCCTGCCGCTCTGCTGGTCTTGGTCTCGTTGCACCGGAATGGTAACCTTTGCCCGATGCCTTGGCATGTGCTTGCACCCTTTGCACCAAAAGGGAAACAAGGACACTGCGCAGGCCGGCGCCCGCCTGGTCTCGATCGTCATGGCTTGCGTCACGGACTCCTCGTGAGGTACCCCTGCCTTGATCTCTCTGCCTCCTCGCGAGCCTGCCTGATGAGGCTGCCTCTGAGGAAGCTTCCGGTCGTCCACTCCGCGAGGCTTGGCCCCTCGCGAGGGTCTTGAGCTTGAGCTGATGAAGATGGGCCGCGCTGGGCCCCCACTTGAGCCACGCCACAGGCCGCAGGCAGGAAAGTCTGGGGACCCCCGTTCCCAGAACGCCGACACTTTGTACTTAGAAAATATATATCCTATTATTGACATATATTCACTGTTGCAGGCCGAACTAAGTAATAGAGATGCCCGAACCGCTGATTTGCAAGAGAACATGAAGTCCCAACAAGCAGAGGCTGCGAAAGCCAAGGAGGAACTGACCAAAGCCCTGACAGCAATGGAAAAACTAAAAGAGTCTTTTAACAAAGATCGTGTTGACTGGGAAACTGAGAAGGCCGGTTTAACCAAAAGAGCTGAGGATGCAGAAGCAGCCCTAAAACCAGTTGTAGATGAACTAACTGGCTTGAAACGGCAAATCAACGCCATGACTTCCGTTGTCTTTGGTAAGTATCTCCTTATGCAGTTTGTCCAATTCCTGAAACCTTATCATTTATCAGAGTGCTGATTTTACACCATGACAGGCACTCGTATTGCTCATTTGGGCACATATATACGGATGAAGCTTAAAGCGGCTTATACCTTGATTGAACAGTTGTACTCTGGGTCCCAGCGTGCTATTTGCACTGCAGCTTACAATAAACTGGCACCATCACTGATAAAGGAAACTCTTGAGAAGCTGGCCATGTTACCAGCCCGGATTACCGAACTGAAGAAGGCAGCTGCAAGAGCAGGAGCATTAACCGCACTAATCCAAGCCAAGGCATGGATTCCAGATCTTGAAGCAGAGGACATCATTAAAGGATATCCAGGTGTGAAGGAGGACGGTTCAAACTTCGACAATGATGACCTCCGAAGGCTGACCAAAGAAATGCGGCCAATAGCCAGCAAACTGGCAAAGGACACGAATTGTCTCATTTCCAACCGGCTTATGACGCTGAAGGGAAGAGATAGCCTGCCGAAATCCATGAAGTCAAAGAACTTGTGCCTCCAATCTGTAAGCATACTTACGCTCCTGACATTAAACCCTCCAGCCTATCCATGAAGAAGCCGTGTTTCAAGCTTTAACTGGAATTGATTGGTCAATGGTTGATTTCCAGCGTCTGGGGAGGGATGAAGAAGAAGTGATCGCAGCAACTGACCCTCAACCGTCAAACCGTCCAAACGAAGCGTCTTAAACCGGCAGCCGGTTTACCACCTATTGTGTGCCAACACTTAAAAACAACTATTCAATTGGAGCCGTTTGGAAGCTTCATGTAATAGGATAGCAAAAACTCCTTTATCTGTCATGCCATCGAGCATGTTTTGTGATGCTTTAATAATGTGAAAACTTGCTCCACCTTTTGGGATCTATTTATGCATAACCCATGATGAGTTGTGTTCCTGGATACAAGAACTTGAAAAGTATCCTAGTGGTTTACCACTAGACGGGTCATGATGCCCAAGAATAGACAATACTTGGATGGATAATCAAAGTTTGTATATAAAAAATAACATGTGCAACATACCTCGTTGGCTGACCAACTACTTATATGGTAAAGGTGTAAACACCAATCCGGAGCAGTGATAACTCCGTCCTTAATTTGCCGAAATATGATAATAAACCATACTGGGATATAATAAACACCGGGTTTTCCTTATAACACTCGCGACTTGTTAGTCAAAACTAGACCGGGGTAATGAACGCCGGTTTATAACTGATCATGTACTGACAACTTGTAGTTGAAAGCCAAGCCGGGTCAAGGACACCAGTTTATCAGAAGACATTAGGAACCTCAATAAAGGCAAAAAACTTAGCAAATAGGACTCGAAAAAGAAATATGCAAGGCTTTTTATGAGCTGCCAGGCTCCAAATCGAGGCTTTTCATGGGCTGCCAGGCCTTTGAGTTAAACCATTTAACAAAGCCTTTTAAGATGGGCCTCCAATTAACCAATCGTCGTTTTAACTTTGACAAGTTCAGGGTCTGTATAAGATTGACTTGTCAAACGTTCGGCGGGTCATACTAGGATTACCTGGACAGGAGTGGCTTACTTGATGAAGGCAGGTTAACCCGGGGTTTTAGGTGAATACACCAGGCTTCCAAGTCGTGGCTTGATAGCCAATTACAAGGGTCCTTTCAAACTCTTTGTTGCTTTGCACAAAGAGCCCCCAAGTAACTTTGTGAGCTGTGCTCGGTGGGTGCCCATGTTTGAGTTTGTGCTTTGTGCAACACTCTCTTTGGCCCCACCTAATTTCCTTTGTGGCTTAACGCCCATCAAGAGGTGTAGCTATGGTGTGATAACAACCAAGCCCCCTAGTGAAATCCCTTAGTGGTGTTTAAACCGATCAAGAGGTGTAGCTATGATGTGACAACAACCAAGCCCCCTAGTGATATTTCTTTGTATCCGTGCGGTTGCAGAGACCGGTTTAACAAAACTTTGCTTTGTCAGTAGAAACTCTTGTAGGCACACACATGATGTAAAAAGAACAGAGACCCCGCTTTATTCGAGGCTCCGGTTTATTATATAATATATACATTGTCATAAATATGTACATATGAAGAAGCCTGTGGCTTAAGTATAGTAAGGCCGAAGAAGAGCTATATTCCATGGCCGATTGGTCTCCTCCTTCGATTTACGTGAGTCTTTGTGCTCTCGAACATCAATGAGGTAGTATGACCCTTGTGCAGATTCTTGCTGACCACAAAAGGTCCTTCCCAAGGTGGGGATAACTTGTGCATATCAGTCTGATCCTGGATAAGCCGGAGCATCAAATCGCCTTCTTGAAAAGTTATGGTCTTAACTCGTCGGCTAGGGATGGCAATGGGTCGGGTTTGGGGCGGGTGGAGCTGGTCCAAATCCAACCCATGACCCATCTTCCTACCCTCTGCCCATCCACCAAATTATCCATGGGCACAACTTGTGCCCATGCCCAAACCCACTGGATACCCACATACCCATGGAGCTCCATGGGCATAGAAAAGTCATCATGAAGCCTTCCCAAAGATCAAATTAACTCATCATCATTCACTCACAAATGACAACATAAGCTACATGCATAAGTAGGCAACAAGTAATATGATGAGTCCTTACGTGTGACATACCAAAGGTTGATTCTACAGCATATAGCTCATGGCACAAGTTGCATATTTCCTGTCATTTCCCATTGATTCGCTCTTTCTACTATCACTGGCATATGACCCCACATGTCATACGGGTATCCATTGGATATCCATGGAGCACAAACTATAACCATGCCCAACCCGGCTGTTCGTGGGTATCCATATCCATGGACCCATGGGCGAAAATGTGCTCCATACCCTTGCCCAACCGTGTCGGGTATCCAGATCCATGTACAAAATTGCCATCCCTATTACTGACTGGCTCTGCTTCCACCCATTTGGTGAACTTGTCCACTGCCACTAACAAGTGGGTCTTTTTGTCCTTGGAGCGCCTAAAGGGTCCAACCATATCAAGCCCCCAAGTCGCAAACGGCCATGTTATTGGAATCATCCTCAACTCCTGAGCCGGAATATGAGCACAACGTGCAAATTTTTGACAACCGTCACATCGTTTGACTAAATCCTCAGCATCAGCATGAGTTGTTAACCAATAGAAACCATGGCGAAAAGCTTTAGCCACCAAGGACTTTGAACCGGCGTGGTGACCACAATCCCCTTCATGGATTTCTCGCAAAATCTCACAACCCTCTTGAGGAGAAACACAACGTTGAATTGCCCCTGAGACACTGTAACGATGTAATTCTCCGTTGACTATAGTCATCGATTTGGAACGCTGGATTATCTGTTGGGCCGAGGTTTCATCCTATGGTAACTCGCCCTGGTTCATGTAAGCCAGGTATGGGATTGTCCAATCCGGTATGACATGCAAAGCTGCCACCAATTGAGCCTCCGGGTCAGGAATAGCCAACTCCTCCTCTGTTGGTACCTTGACCGATGGATTATGTAGCACGCCAAGAAAGACATTTGGTGGGACCGGTTTACGCTGAGAACCAAGGCGGCTTAAAGCATCCAGCGCTTCATTCTTTCGCCGATCTATATGGTCCACCTGATAACCCTTGGAGTGACTAGCCACTGTGTCCACCTCTCGTCGATATGCAGCCATGAGTGGGTCTTTAGAATCCCAAGTGCCAGACACCTGTTGGGCCACCAGATCTGAATCCCCAAAACACTTAACCCGGCTTAAGTTCATCTCTTTAGCCATCCGAAGACCATGGATCAAGGCCTCATATTCAGCTGCATTGTTAGTACAAGGGAACATTAAACGGAGGACATAACAAAACTTGTCACCTCGTGGGGAAGTTAGTATGACTCCAGCCCCCGAGCCCTCCAACTGCCTGGATCCATCAAAGTGAATAGTCCAATACGTGTTATCTGGCTTTTCCTCTGGTGCCTGCAATTCTGTCCAATCATTGATGAAGTCCACGAGTGCTTGGGATTTAATTGCTGTGCAAGGTATGTATTTGAGCCCGTGAGGTCCAAGCTCAATAGCCCATTTGGCAATCCGGCCAGTTGCTTCTCTGTTTTGAATGATATCTCCCAGGGGGGCTAAACTGACCATTGTGATAGGATGACCCTAAAAATAATGTTTAAGCTTCCGGCTTGCCATAAACACTCCATACACCAGCTTCTGCCAATGCGGATACCTCTGCTTTGACTCAATGAGCACTTCACTGATATAATAAACCAGCCGTTGAACCGGATATTCCTTGCCAGCTTCCTTGCGTTCCACCACAATAGCCACGCTAACAGCTCGGGCATTAGCAGCCACATATAGCAACAACGGCTATTTAACGATCGGGGCTGCAAGCACACGCGGTTCAGCTAACTGCCTCTTCAGATCCTCAAGTGCTTTATCAGCCGCCTCGCTCTAGACAAAATCATCTATTTTCTTGAGCATCTGATATAAAGGGATAGCATTCTCCCCAAGACGACTGATAAACCGGCTCAGAGCCGCAATCCAGCTGGCCAAACCTTGAACGTCATTGATACACGCCGGTTTAGCCAAAGATGTAATTGCTGATTTTTTTTCCGAATTAGCCTCAATGCCTCTATTTGACACTAGAAAACCCAAGAGTTTGCCTGTCGGAACACCAAAGACACACTTTTCCGGATTGAGCATCATCTTGTAAACCCAGAGGTTGTCAAAGGTTTCTCTCAAATCATCTATCAATGTTTCCTCCTTCCTGGACTTTATCATAATATCATCCACATACGCATGAACATTGCACCCAATCTTCTTATGAAGACAATTCTGAACACAACGTTGATAAGTCGCCTGGGCACTTTTGAGCCCAAAGGGCATGGATACATAGCAGAAGGCTCCAAAGGGAGTTATGAAAGATGTATTCTCCTGGTCCTTGTAGGATTTCGGGTTCCGGCAGACCCTTGAGGTTCGAACACTGGGGTACGCGCGAAGATCTCTCCCCTACCGATCTACGTCCCATCCTCTTGTGCGAACTAAGATGAAAATGATGAACAACATAAGAGACACGAGGTTTATACTGGTTCAGGCCACCGTTGTGGTGTAATACCCTACTCCAATGTGTGGTGTGGTGGATTGCCTCTGGGGCTGATGATGAATAGTACAAGGGAAGAACAGCCTCGCGAGAGGTGTTCTTGACCTGGTGCGATGAACTGTTAGGGTGAGTTCTGTCGCCTCTCTCTCTCTGCTAGGGTTCTACCAGATCTCTCGATGTTCTTGGGGTGTCTAGCTGTCTCTACTCTGTGGTGGCTAGCTCTATTTATAGAGGCCCTAGGCCTCTCCTCGAATAATTGAGCAGGAAGGGCACCAACAATTGGACATTTTGAAGGGGAACATCTAGTACAAGTTATCCTGACCAAAGGTGGTCTTCGGCTGCCAAAAGCACTGGTGATGACGCCGTCTTGGGCTCCACGGTGACCTCCGTCCTGCCGCTCTGCTGATCTTGGTCTTGTTGCACCGGAATGGCAACCTTTGCCTGATACCTTGGCCTGTGCTTGCCCCCTTTGCACCAAAGGGGAAACAAGGACACTGCGCAGGCCAGCGCCCACCTGGCGCCCGCCTGGCCTTGATCGTCATGGCTTGCGTCATGGGATCCTTGCGAGGTACCCCTTCCTTGATCTCTCCGCCTCCTCGCGAGCCTGCCTGATGAGGCTGCCTCTAAGGAAGCTTCCTGTCGTCCGCCCCACGAGGCTTGGCCCCTCGC
Organism: Triticum dicoccoides; assembly: GCF_002162155.2. Classification (NCBI taxonomy): domain Eukaryota; kingdom Viridiplantae; phylum Streptophyta; class Magnoliopsida; order Poales; family Poaceae; genus Triticum; species Triticum dicoccoides. The sequence goes on from NC_041392.1 coordinate 263,767,043, forward strand.
GAGGGTCTTGAGCTTGAGTTGATGAAAATGGGCCGCGCTGGGCCCCCACCCGAGCCACGCCGCAGGCCGCAGGCAGGCAAGTCTGGGGACCCCTGTTCCCAGAACGCCGACAGTCCTTAACTGCCATTTTGATCTGATGATAACCAGAATAAGCGTCCAGAAAACACAAATGGTCACAACCCGTCGTAACATCAATGATCTGATCAATACGAGGGAGGGCAAAGGGGTCTGCAGGGCAAGCTTTGTTCAAGTCTGTGTAATCCACACACATACGCCAAGTACCGTTCTTCTTAAGAACCAGCACCGGATTAGCCAACCACTCTGGGTGAAAAACCTCCACGATATACCCTACGACCAACAACCGAGCTACCTCTTCACCAATAGCCTTGCGCCTTTCTTCATTGAAGCGGCGGGGAAACTGCCGGACTAGTTTAAACTTAGGATCAACGTTAAGTGTGTGCTCAGCGAGTTCCCTCGGTACACCTGGCATGTCAGAAGGTTTCCATGCAAAGATGTCCCGGTTCTCACGGATGAACTCGATGAGCGTGCTTTCCTATTTGGGGTCCAGGTTAGCGCTGATACTAAACAGTTTGGATGAATCGCCAGGAACAAGATCAACCATCTTAGTATCTGTGGCCGATTTAAACTTCAACGCCGGATCGTGCTCCGTAGTTGGCTTTTTCAAAGAAGTCATATCTGCCGGATCAACTTGGTCTTTATAAAACTTCAGCTCCTCCGTGGCACAAACTGACTCAGCATAAGCCGCATCACCTTCCTCACATTCCAAAGCGATCTTCCTGCTCCCATGTACTATGATGGTCCCCTTATGACCTGGCATTTTAAGCTGTAGATAAACATAACACGGCCTTGCCATGAATTTAGCATAAGCCGGTCGCCCGAACAAAGCGTGATACGGACTTTTGATTTTTACCACCTCAAAAGTCAATGTTTCTGATCTTGAATCATGATTATCTCCAAAAGCCACCTCTAAGGCTATCTTGCCCACTGAATATGCAGACTTACCAGGCACCACACCATGGAAAACGGTGTTTGACGGTTTAAGATTCTTATCTGTCAATCCCATACGACGGAAGGTATCATAATATAGGATGTTGATACTACTTCCCCCATCCATGAGTACCTTAGTGAACTTATATCCCCCAACTTGAGGGGCCACCACCAATGCCAGATGACCCGGATTGTCAACCCGGGGCGGATGATCCTCTCTACTCCATAAAATGGGTTGCTCAGACATGCGCAAATACTGAGGCACCACCGGTTCAACAGAGTTCACTGTCCTCTTATGAAGCTTCTGATCACGTTGTTGGGGAACGTAGTAATTTCAAAATTTTCCTACGCACACGCAAGATCATGGTGATGCATAGCAATGAGAGGGGAGAGTGTTGTCCACGTACCCTCGTAGACCGAAAGCGGAAGCGTTAGCACAACGCGGTTGATGTAGTCGTATGTCTTCATGATCCGACCGATCCAAGTACCGAACACACGGCACCTCCGAGTTCAGCACACGTTCAGCTCGATGACGTCCCGCAAACTCCGATCCAGCAGAGCTTCACGGGAGAGTCCCGTCAGCACGACGGCGTGGTGACGGTGATGATATTGCTACCGACACAGGGCTTCGCCTAAGCACCGCTATGATATGACCGAGGTGGAACATGGTGGAGGGGGGCACTGCACATGGCTGGGAGAGATCAACTGATCAACTTGTGTGTCTAGAGGTGCCCCTGCCCCTGTATATAAAGGAGCAAGGAGGGAGGCCGGCCGACCCTCTATTGGCGCGCCAGGAGGAGGAGTCCTCCTCCTAGTAGGAGTAGGACTCCCCTTTCCTACTCCTACTAGGAGGAGGAAAGGAAGGAGGAGAAGGAGAAGGAAGGAGAAGGAGGAAAAGGAGGAAAGGGGGGCCGACCCCCTAGTCCAATTCAATTTGGGCAAGGGGGGCGCGCGCCCTGCCTCCTCTCTTCCACCACTTGGCCCATGAGGCCCATTACTTCTTCCTCGTATTCCCTTAACTCCCCGGTATCCCCGAAAATACCCGAATCACTCGGAACCTTTCCGATGTAAGAATATATTCGTCGAATATATCGATCTTTACGTCTCGACCATTTCGAGACTCCTCGTCATGTCCCCGATCTCATCCGGGACTCCGAACTACCTTTGGTACATCAAATCACATAAACTCATAATACAATCGTCACCGAAACTTTAAGCGTGCGGACCCTACGAGTTCGAGAACTATGTAGACATGACCGAGACATGTCTCCGGTCAATAACCAATAGTGGAACCTGGATGCTCATATTGGCTCCCACATATTCTATGAAGATCTTAATCGGTCAGACCGCATAACAACATACGTTGTTCCCTTTGTCATCGGTATGTTACTTGCCCGAAATTCGATCGTCGGTATCTCAATACCTAGTTCAATCTCATTACCGGCAAGTCTCTTTACTCGTTCTGTAATACATCATCCTGCAACTAACTCATTAGTTGCAATGCTTGCAAGGCTTAAGTGATGTGCATTACCGAGAGGGCCCAGAGATACCTCTCCGACAATCGGAGTGACAAATCCTAATCTCGAAATACGCCAACCCAACAAGTACCTTTGGAGACACCTGTAGAGCACCTTTATAATCACCCAGTTACGTTGTGACGTTTGGTAGCACACAAAGTGTTCCTCCGGTAAACAGGAGTTGCATAATCTCATAGTCATAGGAACATGTATAAGTTATGAAGAAAGCAATAGCAACAAACTAAACGATCAAGTGCTATGCTAACGGAATGGGTCAAGTCAATCACATCATTCTCCTAATGATGTGATCCCGTTAATCAAATGACAACTCATGTCTATGGTTAAGAAACATAACCATCTTTGATCAACGAGCTAGTCAAGTAGAGGCATACTAGTGACACTCTATTTGTCTATGTATTCACACATGTATTATGTTTCCGGTTAATACAATTCTAGCATGAATAATAAACATTTATCATGATATAAGGAAATAAATAATAACTTTATTATTGCCTCTAGGGCATATTTCCTTCAGTCTCCCACTTGCACTAGAGTCAATAATCTAGTTCACATCGCCATGTGATTTAATACCAATAGTTCACATCACCATGTGATTAACACCCATAGTTCACATCGACATGTGACCAACACCCAAAGGGTTTACTAGAGTCAATAATCTAGTTCACATCACTATGTGATTAACACCCAAAGAGTACTGAGGTGTGATCATGTTTTGCTTGTGAGAGAAGTTTAGTCAACGGGTCTGCCACATTCAGATCCATAAGTATTTTGCAAATTTCTATGTCAACAATGCTTTGCACAGAGCTACTCTAGCTAATTGCTCCCACTTTCAATATGTATCTAGATTGAGATTTTGAGTCATCTGGATCAATGTCAAAATTTGCATCGACGTAACCCTTTACGACGAACCTTTTGTCACTTCCATAATCGAGAAACATATTCTTATTCCACTAAGGATAATTTTGACCAATGTCCAGTGATCTACTCCTAGATCACTATTGTACTCCTTTGCCAAACTCAGGGTAGGGTATACAATAGGTCTGGTACACAGCATGGCTTACTTTATAGAACCTATGGCTGAGGCATAGGGAATGACTTTCATTCTCTCTCTATCTTCTGCCGTGGTCGGGTTTTGAGTCTTACTCAACTTCACACCTTGTAACACAGGCAAGAACTCCTTCTTTGACTATTCCATTTTGAACTACATCAAAATCTTGTCAAGGTATGTACTCACTGAAAAATTTATCAAGCGTCTTGATCTATCTCTGTAGATCTTGATGCTCAATATGTAAGCAGCTTCACCGAGGTCTTTCTTTGAAAAAACTCCTTTCAAACATTCCTTTATGCTTTGTAGAATAATTCTACATTATCTCCGATCAACAATATGTCATACATATACTTATCAGAAATGCTGTAGTGCTCCCACTCACTTTCTTGTAAATACAGTCTTCACCGCAAGTCTGTATAAAACTATATGCTTTGATCAACTTATGAAAGCGTATATTCCAACTCCGAGACGCTTGCAGCAGTCCATAGATGGATCGCTGGAGCTTGCATATTTTGTTAGTACCTTTAGGATCGACAAAACCTTCTGGTTGCATCATATACAACTCTTCTTTAATAAATCCTATTAAGGAATGCAGTTTTGTTTATCCATTTGCCAGATTTCATAAAATGCGGCAATAGCTAACATGATTCGGACAGACTTAAGCATAGATACGAGTGAGAAATTATCATCGTGGTCAACACCTTGAACTTGTCGAAAACCTTTTTGCGTCAATTCTAGCTTTGTAGATAGTCACACTACTATCAGCGTCCGTCTTCCTCTTGAAGATCCATTTAATCTCAATGGCTCGCCGATCTTTGGGCAAGTCAATCAAAGTCCATACTTTGTTCTTATACATGGATCTCATCTCAAATTTCATGGCTTCAAGCAATTTCGCGGAATCTGGGCTCATCATCGCTTCCTCATAGTTCGTAGGTTCGTCATGGTCAAGTAACATGACCTCCAGAACTGTATTACCATACCACTCTGGTGCGGATCTCACTCTGGTTTACCTACGAGGTTCGGTAGTAACTTGATCTGAAGTTACATGATCATCATCATTAGCTTCCTCACTAATTGGTGTAGTAGTCACAGGAACAGATTTCTGTGATGAACTACTTTCCAATAAGGGAGCAGGTACAGTTACCTCATCAAGTTCTACTTTTCTCCCACTCACTTCTTTCGAGAGAAACTCCTTCTCTAGAAAGGATCCATTCTTAGCAACGAATGTCTTGCCTTCGGATCTGTGATAGAAGGTGTACCCAACAGTCTCCTTTGGGTATCCTATGAAGACACATTTCTCCGTTTTGGGTTCGAGCTTATCAGGTTGAAGCTTTTTCACATAAGCATCGCAGCCCCAAACTTTCAGAAACGACAACTTTGGTTTCTTGCCGAACCATAGTTCATAAGGCGTCGTCTCAATGGATTTCGATGGTGCCCTATTTAACGTGAATGTAGATGTCTCTAATGCATAACCTCAAAACTATAGTGGTTAATTGGTAAGAAACATCATAGATTGCACTATATCCAATAATAGTATGGTTACGACGTTCGGACACACCATTATGTTCTAGTGTTCCAGGTGGCACGATTTTGTGAAACTATTCCACATTGTTTTAATTGAAGACCAAACTCGTAACTCAAATATTTGTCTCTGCGATCAGATCGTAGAAACTTTATTTTCTTGTCACGATGATTTTCCACTTCACTCTGAAGTTTTTGAACTTTTCAAATGTTTCAGACTTATGTTTCAATCAAGTAGATATACCCATATCTGCTCAAATCATCTATGAAGGTCAAAAAATAACGATACCCGCCGCGAGCCTCAACATTCATCGGACTGCATACATCAGTATGTATTATTTCCAATAAGTCAGTTGCTTGCTCCATTGTTCCGGAGAATGGAGTCTTAGTCATCTTGCCCATGAGGCACGGTTCGCAAGCATCAACTGATTCATAATCAAGTGATTCCAAAATCCCATCAACATGGATTTTCTTCATGCGCTTTACACCAATATGACCTAAACGGCAGTGCCACAAATAAGTTGCACTATCATTATTAACGTTGCATCTTTTGGCTTCAATATTATGAGAATGTGTATCACCACAATCGAGATCCAACAAACCATTTTCATTGGGTGTATGACCATAGAAGGTTTTATTCATGTAAACAGAACAACAATTTATTCTCTTACTTAAATGAATAACTGTATTGCAATAAACATGATCAAATCATATTCATGCTCAACGCAAACACCAAATAACACTTATTTAGGTTTAACACTAATCCCGAAAGTATATGGAGTGTGCGATGATGATCATATCAATCTTGGAACCACTTCCAACACACATCGTCACTTCACTCTTAACTAGTCTCTGTTCATTCTGCAACTCCCATTTCGAGTTACTACTCTTAGCAACTGAACCAGTATCAAATACCGAGGGGTTGCTACGACCACTAGTAAAATACACATCAATAATCTGTATATCAAATATACCTTTGTTCACTTTGCCATCCTTCTTATCCGCCAAATACTTGGGGCAGTTCCGCTTCCAGTGACCAGTTCCTTTGTAGTAGAAGCACTTAGTCTCAGGCTTAGGACCAGACTTGGGCTTCTTCACTTGAGAAGCAACTTGCTTGCCGTTCTTCTTGAAGTTCCCTTTCTTTCCCTTTGCCCTTTTCTTGAAACTAGTGGTCTTGTTAATCATCAACACTTGATGCTCTTTCTTGATTTCTACCTTCATCGATTTCATCATCATGAAAAGCTCAGGAATCGTTTTCATCATCCCTTGCATACTATTGTTCATCACGAAGTTCTACTAACTTGGTGATGGTGACTAGAGAATTCTGTCAATCACTATTTTATCTGGAAGATTAACTCCCACTTGATTCAAGCGATTGTAGTACCCAGACAATCTGAACACATGCTCACTGCTTGAGCTATTCTCCTCCATCTTTTAGCTATAGAACTTGTTGGAGACTTCATATCTCTCAACTCGGGTATTTGCTTGAAATAGTAACTTCAACTCCTGGAACATCCATATGATCCATGACGTTCAAAACGTCTTTGAAGTCCCGATTCTAAGCTGTTAAGCATGGTGCACTAAACTATCAAGTAGTCATCATATTGAGCTAGCCAAACGTTCATGACGTCTGCATCTGCTCCTGCAATAGGTCTGTCACCTAGAGGTGCATTAAGGACATAATTCTTCTGTGCAGCAATGAGGATAAACCTCAGATCACGGATCCAATCCGCATCATTGCTACTAACATCTTTCAACTTAGTTTTCTCTAGGAACATATCAAAAATAAAACAGGGGAGCTAAACGCGAGCTATTGATCTACAACATAGATATGCTAATACTACCAGGACTAAGTTCATGATAAATTTAAGTTCAATTAACCATATTACTTAAGAACTCCCACTTAGAAAGACATCCCTCTAATCTTCTAAGTGATCACGTGATCCAAATCAACTAAACCATAACCGATCATCGCGTGAAATGGAGTAGTTTTCAATGGTGAACATCACTATGTTGATCATATCTACTATATGATTCACGCTCGACCTTTCAGTCTCAGTGTTTCGAGGCCATATCTGCATATGCTAGGCTCGTCAAGTTTAACCTGAGTATTCTGCATGTGCAAAACTGGCTTGCACCCGTTGTAGATGGACGTAGAGCTTATCACACCCGATCATCACGTGGTGTCTGGGCACGACAAACTTTGGCAACGGTGCATACTCAGGGAGAACACTTTTATCTTGAAATTTAGTGAGAGATCATCTTATAATGCTACCGTCAATTAAAGCAAGATAAGATGCATAAAAGATAAACATCACATGCAATCAAAATATGTGACATGATATGGCCATCATCATCTTGTGCCTTTGATCTCCATCTCCAAAATATCGTCATGATTTCCATCCTCACTAGCATGCCACCATGATCTCCATCATCTTGATCTATATCAATGTATCGTCACATGGTCGTCTCGCCAACTATTGCTCTTGCAACTATTGCTATCGCATAGCGATAATTGTAAAGCAATTATTTGGCGCTTGCATCTTATGCAATATAGAGACAACCATAAGGCTTCTGCCAGTTGCCAATAACTTCAACAAAACATGATCATCTTATACAACAACTTATATCTCATCACGTCTTGACCATATCACATCACAACATGCCCTGCAAAAACAAGTTAGACGTCCTCTACTTTGTTGTTGCAAGTTTTACGTGGCTGCTACGGGCTGAGCAAGAACCGTTCTTACCTACGCATCGAAAACCACAACGATAGTTTGTCAAGTTAGTGTTGTTTTAACCTTCTCAAGGACCGGGCATAGCCACACTCGGTTCAACTAATGTTGGAGAAACTGACACCCGCTAGTCACCTGTGTGCATAGCACAGCGGTAAAACCATTCTCGCGTAAGCATACGCGTAATGTCAGTCTGGGCCGCTTCATCCAACAATACCTCCGAACCAAAGTGTGACATGCTAGTAAGCAGTGTGACTTATATCGCCCACAACTCACTTGTGTTCTACTCGTGCATATGACATCTACGCATAAAACCTGGCTCGGATGCCACTGCTGGGGAACGTAGTAATTTCAAAATTTTCCTACGCACACGCAAGATCATGGTGATGCATAGCAACGAGAGGGGAGAGTGTTGTCCACGTACCCTCGTAGACCGAAAGCGGAAGCGTTAGCACAACGCAGTTGATGTAGTCATACGTCTTCATGATCCGACCGATCCAAGTACCCGAACACACGGCACCTCCGAGTTCAGCACACGTTCAGCTCGATGATGTCCCGCGAACTCCGATCCAGCAGAGCTTCACGGGAGAGTCCCGTCAGCACGACGGCGTGGTGACAGTGATGATGTTGCTACCGACACAGGGCTTCGCCTTAGCACCGCTACGATATGACCGAGGTGGAATATGGTCGAGGGGGCACCGCACACGACTGGGAGAGATCAACTGATCAACTTGTGTGTCTAGAGGTGCCCCCTGCCCCTATATTTAAAGGAGCAAGGGGGAGGCCGGCCGGCCCTCTAGGGGCGCGCCAGGAGGAGGAGTCCTCCTCCTAGTAGGAGTAGGACTCCCCTTTCCTACACCTACTAGGACTCCCCTTTCCTACTCCTACTAGGAGGAGGAAAGGATGGAGGAGAAGGAGAAGGAAGGAGAAGGGGGGGAGGAGGAAAGGGGGGTCGGCCCCCTAGTCCAATTCGGTTTGGGCTAGGGGGCCGCGCGCCCTCCCTCCTCTCTTCCACCACTTGGCCCATGAGGCCCATTACTTCTTCCTCGTATTCCCGTAACTCCTCGGTATCCCCGAAATACCCGAATCACTCGGAACCTTTCCGATGTCCAAATATAGTCGTCCAATATATCGATCTTTATGTCTCGACCATTTTGAGACTCCTCGTCATGTCCCAGATCTCATCTGGGACTCCGAACTACCTTCGTTACATCAAATCACATAAACTCATAATACAATCGTCAGCGAAACTTTAAGTGTGCGGACCCTACGGGTTCGAGAACTATGTAGACATGACCGAGACATGTCTCCGGTCAATAACCAATAGAGGAACCTGGATGCTCATATTGGCTCCCACATATTCTACGAATATCTTTATCGGTCAGACCGCATAACAACATATGTTGTTCCCTTTGTCATCGGTATGTTACTTGCCCGAGATTCGATCGTCGGTATCTCAATACCTAGTTCAATCTCGTTACCGGCAAGTCTATTTACTCGTTCCGTAATACATCATCCCGAAACTAACTCATTAGTTGCAATGCTTGCAAGGCTTAAGTGATGTGCATTACCGAGAGGGCCCAGAGATACCTCTCCGACAATCGGAGTGACAAATCCTAATCTCGAAATACGCCAACCCAACAAGTACCTTTGGAGACACCTGTAGAGCACCTTTATAATCACCCAGTTACATTGTGACGTTTGGTAGCACACAAAGTGTTCCTCCGGTAAACAGGAGTTGCATAATCTCATAGTCATAGGAACATGTATAAGTTATGAAGAAAGCAATAGCAACAAACTAAACGATCAAGTGCTATGCTAACGGAATGGGTCAAGTCAATCACATCATTCTCCTAATGATGTGATCCCGTTAATCAAATGACAACTCATGTCTATGGTTAGGAAACATAACCATCTTTGATCAACGAGCTAGTCAAGTAGAGGCATACTAGTGACACTCTGTTTGTCTATGTATTCACACATGTATTACGTTTCCGATTAATACAATTCTAGCATGAATAATAAACATTTATCACGATATAAGGAAATAAATAATAACTTTGTTATTGCCTCTAGGGCATATTTCCTTCACACGTTTACACAAGCTAGTGGTGAAGACATGATATTGCCCCCCATTTAACTGCTTAGGATTGCTCTGATAACCTGACTGCTGTTGCTGCTGGTTCCCCTAATGGTTGTAACCTCCCTAGTTGCCTTGGTGCCCTTGATTGATGTGTCCGGTTTGATTGCCCTGAAATCCTGAACCAGAACTGCCACCTCCGTAACCCGGCCCGTGGAAACCACCTCCTGAACCGCCGGGCGGGCCATTATCGTACTGAAACATATTGGAATTCTTGAAATCCCGCATGATGTAAAAATCCTTCCAAAGATGTGATGTTGGCTTCTCCTTTGATCCATGCTTCGAACAGGGTTGATTTAATAGGTGCTCCAAATTGGGGCCTGAACCTCCGCCCCTCTAGGGCTGCTTACCCTTACGACGCTGACCATTCTCCTGAGCATTGTTGTTAGCCGCAAAGTCCAGACTGTTGTCGGCCTTGCGTTTACCATTGTTCCCATGGCCTGCCGGATTATGTTGCTGACCCTTGGTGTTGCCGTTCTTTTTCCCCTTCCCCGATTTGTCCTCCTCTGAGTTAGGGTCTTTGGTATTATATGAATCGGCATACTTAACCAAAGCGGCCATAAGCGTGTTGGAAATATGCCCTAGAGGCAATAATAAAATGGTTATTATTATATTTCTTTGTTCATGATAATTGTCTATTGTTCATGCTATAATTGTGTTATCCGGAAATCGTAATACATGTGTGAATACATAGACCACAACACGTCCCTAGTGAGCCTCTAGTTGACTAGCTCGTTGATCAAAAGATGGTCATGGTTTCCTGACTATGGACATTATATGTCATTGATAACGGGATCACATCATTAGGAGAAAAATGGTGTGATGGACAAGACCCAATCCTAAGCATAGCTCAAAGATCGTGTAGTTCGTTTGTTGTAGCTTTTCTGAATGACAAGTATCATTTCCTTAGACCATGAGATTGTGCAACTCCCGGATACCGTAGGAGTGCCTTGGGTGTGCCAAACGTCACAACGTAACTGGGTGACTATAAAGGTACATTACAGGTATCTCAGAAAGTGTCTGTTGGGTTGGCATGAATCGAGACTGGGATTTGTCACTCCGTATGACGGAGAGGTATCTTTGGGCCCACTCGGTAATGCATCATCATAATGAGCTCAATGTGATCAAGTGGTTGATCACAGGATCATGCATTATGGTACGAGTAAAGTGACTTGCTGGTAACGAGACTGAACAAGGTATTGGGATACCGACGATCGAGTCTCGGGCAAGTAACGTACCGATTGACAAAGGGAATTGTATACGGATTGATTGAATCCTCGACATCATGGTTCATCCGATGAGATCATCGTGGAGCATGTGGGAGCCAACATGGGTATCCAGATCCCGCTGTTGGTTATTGACCGGAGAGTCGTCTCGGTCATGTCTGCATGTCTCCCGAACCCGTAGGGTCTACACACTTAAGGTTCGGTGACACTAGGGTTGTTAGGAAGACTTGTATGTGATTACTGAATGTTGTCCGGAGTCCCGGATGAGATCCCGGACGTCACGAGGAGTTCCGGAATGGTCCGAAGGTGAAGATTTATATGTAGGAAGTTCTCATACGGTCACCGGAAAGGTTCAGGGGCATATCGATGTTGTACCGGGGCCACCGGAGGGGTTCCGGGGGTCCACCGGGAGGGGACACCTCTCTCGGGGGGCCTAATGGGCTGTAGAGGAAAGGGGAACCAGCCCTACATGGGCTGGCTGCATCCCCCCCTTGGACCCATGCGCCTAGGGTTGGGGGGAAACCCTAAAGGGGGCGCCCCCTTGCTTGGGGGGCAAGCCCCCTCCCCTTGGCCGCCGCCCCCCCCCTCTAGATCTCATCTAGAGGGGGCCGTCCCCCTTCCTCCTTCCCCTATAAATAGAGGGGCAAGGGGAGGGCTGCAAACAACATCCAAGGCGCAGCCCCTCCCCTCCCCAACACCTCTCCTCCTCCATAATAGCTTGGCGAAGCCCTGCCGGAGTACTGCAGCTTCACCACCACCACGCCGTCGTGCTGCTGTTGGAGCCCTCTTCCTCAACCTCTCCCTCCTCCTTGCTGGATCAAGGCGCGGGAGACGTCCTCGCTCCATACATGTGTTGAACACGGAGGTGCCGTCCGTTCGGCACTAGGATCTTCGGTGATTTGGATCACGACGAGTACGACTCCATCAACCCCGTTCTCTTGAACGCTTCCGCTCGTGATCTACAAGGGTATGTAGATGCACTCCTCTCTCCCTCATTATTAGATGACTCCATAGATTGATCTTGGTGACACATAGAAAATTTTAAAATTCTGCTACGTTCCCCAACAATGGTATCAGAGCCAGGTTTATGCGTAGTTACTATGCATGAGTAGAACACAAAGCAGTTGTGGGCGTCGAAATTGTCAATTTGCTTGCCGTTACTAGTCTTGTCTTGATTCGGCGGCATCATGGGATGAAGCGGTCCGGACCGACCTTACACGTATGCCTACGTGAGACTGGTTCCACCGATTGACATGCACTAGTTGCATAAGGTGGCTGGCGGGTGTCTGTCTCTCCCACTTTAGTCGGATCAGACTCGATGAACAGGGTCCTTATGAAGGTTAAATAGAAATTGGCAATTCACGTTGTGGTTTTCGCGTAGGTAAGAAACGTTCTTGCTAGAAACCTATAGCAGCCACGTAAAAACTTGCAACAACAATTAGAGGACGTCTAACTTGTTTTTGCAGCAAGTGTTTTGTGATGTGATATGGCCAAAGGATGTGATGAATGATATATGTGATGTATGAGATGATCATGTTCTTGTAATAGGAATCACGACTTGCATGTCGATGAGTATGACAACCGGCAGGAGCCATAGGAGTTGTCTTTATTTATTTATGACCTGCGTGTCAACATAAACGTCATGTAATTACTTTACTTTATTGCTAAAGCGTTAGCCATAGTAGTAGAAGTAATAGATGACGAGACAACTTCAAGAAGACACGATGATGGAGATCATGACCATGGAGATCATGGTGTCATGCCGGTGACAATGATGATCATGGAGCCCCGAAGATGGAGATCAAAAGGAGCAAATGATATTGGCAATATCATGTCACTATTTGATTGCATGTGATGTTTATCATGTTTTACATCTTATTTGCTTAGAACGACGGTACCTTAAATAAGATGATCCCTCGTAATAATTTCAAGAAAGTGTTCCCCCTAACTGTGCATCGTTGCGAAGGTTCGTTGTTTCGGAGCACCACGTGATGATCGGGTGTGATAGATTCTAATGTTCGAATACAACGGGTGTAAGCCAGATTTACACACGCAATACACTTAGGTTGACTTGACGGGCCTAGCATGTACAGACATGGCCTCGGAACACGGAAGACCGAGAGGTCGAGCATGAGTCATATAGAAGATACGATCAACATGAAGATGTTCACCGATGTTGGCTAGTCCGTCTCACGTGATGATCGGACACGGCCTAGTTAACTCGGATCATGTTATACTTAGATGACTGGAGGGATGTCTATCTGAGTGGGAGTTCATTGAATAATTTGATTAGATGAACTTAATTATCATGAACTTAGTCTAAAATATTTACAATATGTCTTGTAGATCAAATGGCCCACGTTATCCTCAACTTCAACGCGTTCCTAGAGAAAACCAAGCTGAAAGACGATGGCAGCAACTATACGGACTGGGTCCGGAACCTGAGGATCATCCTCATAGCTGCCAAGAAATATTATGTCCTAGAAGCACCGCTAGGTGACGCACCCATCCCACAGAACCAACACATTATGAACGCTTGGCAGTCACGTGCTGATGATTACTCCCTCGTTTAGTGCGGCATGCTTTACAGCTTAGAACCGGGGCTCCAAAAGCGTTTTGAGAGACACGGAGCATATGAGATGTTCGAAGAGCTGAAAATGGTTTTTCAAGCTCATGCCCGGGTCGAGAGATATGAAGTCTCCGACAAGTTCTTCAGCTGTAAGATGGAGGAAAATAGTTCTCTTAGTGAGCACATACTCAAAATGTCTGGGTTGCATAACCGCTTGACTCAGCTGGGAGTTAATCTCCGGATGACGCGGTCATTGACAGAATCCTTCAGTCGCTTCCACCGAGCTGCAAGAGCTTTGTGTCGGATTTCGGGTTCCGGCAGACCCTTGAGGTTCGAACACTGGGGTGTGCGCGGAGATTTCGCCTCCTGCCTACCTACACTCCTCCGCCTTGCTAGGATCTAAACTAAGGAAAGAACAACACAAGAGACGCAGGGTTTATACTAGTTCGGGCCACCGTTGTGGTGTAATACCCTACTCCAGTGCGTGGTGTGGTGGATTGCCTCTTGGGCTGATGATGATGAACAATACAAGGAAGAACAGCCTCGCGAGGGTCTGTTCTTGGCTGAGGCAATGAACTGCTGGGAGGAGTTCAGTCGCCTTTCTCTCTCTCTCTTTCTGATCGAAACCCCTCTATTTCCTTCCAACCTCTCAGCCCCCTTTGCTCTGTGGGTGGCTGGTCCTATTTATAGAGGCCCTGGTCCTCTTCCCAAATATCGAGCGGGAAGGGAGCCAACAATGGCGGGCTAATTTGAAGGGGTACAGCTAGTATCAACTATCCTGACAAAAGTAGTTTTCGCCTGCGCAAAGCTCTGGTGATGACGTCGTCTTGGGCTCCACGGTGACCTCCGTCTCGTAGTCCTCCTGGTCTTGGTCTCATTGCACCGAAATGGCAACCTTTGCCTGATGCCTCGATACTCCGCGGCTGCGCTTGCCCCCTTTGCACCAAAGAGGAAGGGAGGACACTGCGCGGGCTGGCACCCGCCTGGCGCCCCCAGTCATCATGGCTTGCGTCACGGGCACCTCGTGAGGTACCCCTCCTTCATCTCTCCGCCTCCTCGTTAGCCAGCCTGACGAGGACGCGCCTGAGGAAGCTCCACGTCGTCCACCCCGCGAGGCTTGGCCCCTCGCGAGGGTCTTGGGTTTGTATTGTGAAGATGGGCCGCGCTGGGCCCCCCTTTGAGCCACGCCGCAGGCCGCAGGCAGGCAAGTCTGGGGACCCCCGTTCCCAGAACACCGACAGTAGCCCCCAGGCCCAAGGCGCGCCCGGACTTGGCCGTGCAGGGAGGCGGAAGGGCAAGAGCGAAGCGCCGCGGGCCCTAACAGCCTGCGGCCTTGGGCGCCGCGTGGCGGTTGATTGGACATGGGCGCCCTAGCAACCGCGTGAGTTGATAAAGGAGCGGCATCCACCTAGGCTTTGCTTCTTGCTTTCCCCGGTTGCTGCTCAGATCCCCTTTCTTGCGCCTCTCCTTCCTTCCTCCAAAATTTCCTGATCCACTCCGACCGTGTGACCTAGGAAGCCATGGCGCCTCGTCAGCCCCCGGTCGTGGCTTGGTACTCGTCTGCCCTGGACCCGCGAACGTGTCAGAGGCGAGCCTCGCCCGGTTGCGCCGGATGGCGACAACGCGGGGTATCAACGGGCGAAGGTGTTTAAAGCCGGCTCCGCCACCCCTGAGGGTCAAGGGAGCACCTTCTATCCGCTCTTCGTAAGTGCCATTGATGCTGGCCTGGTGCCTCCCTTCTCCGAGTTCTTCTTCTCTGTCCTCCGCCACTATAAGCTACAAGCCTTGCATCTCCACCCCAACTCCATCCTTCTCCTGGCAATCTTCGCCTATTACTGTGAGGCTCACGTATGGGTGCAACCCTCAGTGGCCTTGCTACGCCACTACTTCTTTCCTGCGGACCTCTCGTGGTACTGCTTCCGCGTGCGCGAGCTTCGTCGCGTACGATGGCGCCATTGCCATTTCGAACCCCGGGAAAAGGATTGAGGGCTTCAGGAGCAAGTGGGTCTTGGTGGATGCTGGGCGCATCCACCCTCGGCTGATCTTGCCCACGGAGCAGCCCACGAGCTCCAGTGATTGGGGTCGAGCGGAGCTCACGGACCCCCACGCGAAGCTGATGTTGGAGAAGATGGACGCGGATCTGAGGCCGGCCAACATGGCGGCGGCGAAGCTGACCGGTGCGTCACTACTGAGGGAATTCCTGGAGCACCAGCTGGCTCCGCTTCGGCAGTACTCACTTCCGATGTGGAGGCCCCGCCCGAGCCCCGCGGCCTTAGCCGACGAAGATCTGGCTGCTGTCCTCCAATCTCTGGTCGGGGGCGATGTGGCAAGGTTGGCGGGCGCTCCCACGCCCTTGTGCCTCCGCGACGACTGGGAGCAGGTAGTGGAGTCCATGCCCGTCTTCAACGGGGATGGGCCCATGCCCATGGAAACTCCCGAGGAACCGATGGACGTGCCCTCCGAAGACTCCAGCGAAGAGAAGGAAGGAGGGGAGCGGGGAAAAGGGCCTGACTCCGAGGCGACTGACGGAGAGTCGAGGGCTCCCCTCCCCCGGCGCAGGTCCCGCGTTCTCCGCATCTCTCTGAGCGATGACAACGAGGATGATGACGAAGACGACGACGAGGACAACGGCGAGCAGGACAGCGGGAGCTCGCCCCCGATCTCGAAGAAGGACAGGACCGGGCTGATCTCCCATGGGTCTGCCCCGGCCCCGGGGCGGACCGCAGACGCACCTTCCACCTCCAAGCTTCCCGAGGTTGACCCTTCCAGCCGGCTTTCAGGCTTCAAATTTGGCCGGAGGCCGCTTGAGCTCACTGGCGACGACCCGTAAGTATTCAATTCTTGTCTTTATTTCTTGCTCTGCTTCTGAGGCTTGACGTCCGCATTTCTTGGATAGGTTGGCGCCCGCAGCAAAGAAGCCGAACGGGGCTCCCGAGGTTCCACCCGTGGCAGCGCCTCTGCCTGCGAAGGAGGGTGACCGCGACGCACAGGCTTCTCCTGCCCGGTCGTCCTCGCAAGGCCTGGCTAAGCCGGCTGGGCCGAGATCAGCCCCCACGGCCCAAGTGGCTCCTGAGGTGCTCTTGCCTGCCGCCGCCACTTCAGCTGTCGGGGCGCGGCAGACTCCGCCTCAGGATGCTGTGGCCGCACTGCCGTCTTCTCCTCCTACTCCACCAGCTGCTGTCTCTCTGACTCCTTCTGCCGTTCTGGATCGTGCTGTTGCTGAGCTGGACCAACTGCATCAGGATCTTCTTGGCACCGACCCCCGCTTGGTGGCTAGGCGCTTGGAGCTGGCTTCAGGATGGGTTCGCTCCGACGCTTCGATTCGTGCGGCGCTGGTCCAGGCCTCAACGGCATGCGACGAGGAGAAGCAGGCTGTCCTTGAGGCGAAGGCTGCTCGGGACGCAGCCCTGGGGGAGGTGGACGACGTCCATGGATGTTGCAAGGCGCTGGAGGGCGAACTGCAAGATTTGGGGGACCAGCTCGCGAACGAGGTCCACCTTCACCAAGAGCAGGAAGAAGGCGTGAAGGCTCGCGAGGCGGGTCTCAAGGAGAGGGAGGTCAAGCTCAAGAAACGCCGCGCCCGCCTAGGCGCGCTGGAGCAAGAGTTGGGGGCGAGGAAGGCCAAGCTGGACGACGAGGCCTTGGTTCTTGCCGAGGACCGCGTGGCCTTCATGGAGATGGAGGCGAGGGCTCGCTCCTCACTGAGGACGCTTTATGACAGCGGCCTGGAGAGCCCACTGGCTGGCGCCGAGGACGGCCCCGCCAAGCTGCTTCCCTTCCTGGTTCACGCTCTTGAAGATGTCGCCCTTGGCCTTGGCCCCGCGGCTGAGGCCGAGGCGCGTGTCCTGTCTTCTGCAGCAATGACGCGGGTCCTCACCCACATCTACCTTTGCGATCCGGTTGTCGACCTCGATAGCCTGTTGGAGCCAGTGAGCGGCGAGCGTGCCGCTGCCGCTGCCAAGGCTGTGAAGGGTCGCGCAGAGGCCCTGTTGGGGAAGTTCCGGGCCTTCAGCACCAAGCCGAAGCAAGGCGCTGCCGACCCCAGCGCTCCGTGAGGCGTACTCAATCCGCGCTGCTCCATCGCCGACAAGTGACTCCGTCGCGGCTCCTGTCCTGCCTTTAATTCCTGCACATGTATCATGCCTCGGGGAGGCGTTTAAACTTGCGTTTGGCATCGAGATAACAGTGTGGACTGTAATATTTGCTTTTGAACTTCTTGAAATTTGTGCCTTTCCTTCCTACTTGCTTATGTTCTACACCGGCAGAGCCCGGCCCCGTGCATGCCTCACCCAGCGTTGGTCCCGACCGGAAACCAAGACGGGGCCAAGGAGTGAGGGGCCACGTGACAAGTTAGGCTCCTGAGTCGCTATGCTCAGGAGTCCCCCTTGGCGCACGAACAACAAGTAGGGAGGTGTGATGCGGGTGGATCTACCGTTCTACGTCTGCAGAGCCCGGCCGCGCGCGTACCTCACCCAGCGTTGGTCCCGACCGGAAACCAGGACGGGGCCACAGAGTGAGGGGCTACGTGACCAGTTAGGCTCCTGAGTCGCAATGCTCAGGAGTCCCCCTTGACGCTCAAACGGCCTTCATACCTTTGCTCCGCTCGGGGAAAGACGCGTGACGAACCAGGCCCGGGGGGACCTGGCTGGGCGGCGTGCGTCTGGGTGTGACCCAGGCGCAGCCCCCGTGCCCAGCCCCCTCACGCGGCACTCCCGAGGGGAGGCGTTACGATGAGGCTAGACACTGAGCTCTGGGCTCCCTGAGGTTGGTGCAGCCCGGGGGCCACCCTCAGTTGTTTATCACCAGCGCAGAGCATAGCGCTACCGTATGTGTACGGGCATAGCCGCTCCTCAGTAGTGTCGTCAGCCAGCACGGAGCATGGTGCTTCCACTGGTACGTGGGAGGGGGGCCCCCTCCGGGAGGAGCCCCCGGGGCGTGTACAGCCCCGCCCTGACACATGGCTGGCACGGTAGGGCCTGGCGAGGTGTATCTGGGCACCCTTGAGCCAGCGCGGGACTCACGGGGCCCTACCTCTAGGCGGGTTGCGCCTGGCACTGGGCCTTATCTTGTGATGTGTCCCTGCAAATTTGGTTAGATGTCGGCACTCTACGTCCTCGAGTCCCGGCCCTCGAGCTGGTCTCAGCCATCGCTGGTATGCCAGGTCGTGATGCCATGGATAAGGCCAGAGGATGAGGGCTGGAGAGCCAGTAAGAGCCCTGAGTCGCGATGCTTAGGTACCCCCCCCCCTTTAATGAGCAAGTGGTCGGCATGGAGAAGAAGAGGTGTCGTGGACCGGCATCAAATAATCAAGCATGGTGGGTCTAACGCATGATCGGAAATAAACGCAAATGGGATACATGCCGCTGGGCCTGGCCCGAGCGGCTTGGGGATCATGCAGCCCGAGGGGCGCCCCCAACAGGGTAAGCTAACAACATGGAATAAAAAGGGATACACGCCATAGGGATGGACCCACGCGGCCTGGGAATAATGCAGCCCTGGGGAGGCGCTCCCAGCTGGAAATAAAACCCGAAAGATGTCACCTGATGATGTTGAGGACGAAGGAGCATTGGTGTAGCAGGCTCGGTGGGCTGCGGGAGCCGATCCTCACGTGCCCCCAGGCCCAGGGGCCTCGGGAGGCTCCAGAGGCGCTGGCGGCTCCTCACGGGCCATCTCCATCCCTGCAGGGTTGCGGAACGCCTGGCCTCTCGTGCCCCCGTGATGCCCCTCATGAGGCACTGGTACGTGTCAGCCGCGTTCGGCAAGCCGTAAGGCATGCGAACATAGCTGTGGGGTGGGCCTCCGCAGCGCCCCACACGCGAGGGCCAGAGGCGCTCCAGAGAGGCGACTCGGTTGAGCCCTGGTATGTCGATGCAGACGCGCAGCCCACCATCCTCGCCTGGATGGGGAGCCACTGCTGGTAGGCGGCGGCCGCCTTTCATGACTCTTGACTCCTGTAGCTCCTGAATGGCCTTGCTGACGAACTCCTGAGGGTCTGGGTCTCCTTGCCTTGCTCCTTCTTGAGGGAAAAGTGCTTTGAAACACGCCTCCATGTGGTGCCCAAGCGCCTCCCTCATGACCCTGGCTAGGTCGGTGGCCCTCCAGGGGAGAGCCCCCGAGCCCTGCCTGAGGAGGGTGCCGGGCGCGCTTTCCTATGCCATGGAAGGAGGTTCCCCTAGGCAGGCGCGGGCCCAGAGGGGCCTGCCTCCTGAGTGGTCGGGCCGGACGATGTCTTCTTCTTCTTAGGGGAGGTCTCGGGAGGCCTCCTGCTTCCACGATCTGGGTCTTCCAGCGACGCGGCCTGAAAGGCTCGTTCTAGGGAACACACCGCGTCCTTCTCTTCACATGGCACCGTGATGACTCCGCCGCTTCCTGGCATCTTGAGGACGTTGTAGCCGTGGTGAGTTACGGCCATGAACTTGGCTAGCGCTGGGTACCCAAGGATGGCGTTGTACGGCAGGCGAATGTGAGCGACGTCGAAGTCGATAAGCTCGGTGCGGTAGTTGTCGCGTGCCCCCAAGGTGACAGGGAGGCGGACCTGCCCAATCGGGACCGTGGAGCCGTCGGTGATACCGGAGAAAGGCTTGGTTGGCTGAAGCTGGCTGTAGGGCACTTGAAGGTTGTTGAATGTTTCCACGGACAGGACGTTGAGCCCTGCCCCGCCATCGATGAGGGTCTTGGTGACCACCACGTTGCTGATGATTGGGGAACAAAGCATCGGGAGAACTCCGGCTGTAGCCGCACACTTGAGCTGATCTGCTGAGCTGAACGTGATGGCGCATGCCGACCACCTGAGAGACCACGTGGCTTCGAGCCTGGGGAGGACTGCGTTCACTTCGCGGGTGAACTGCTTGAAGATACGCTGAGAGGCTGGGGCTTGTGCCCCGCCCAGGATGCAGGCGATCGCGCACGGCTCCTGGAAGCCCCCAGCCCCCTCGTCCTGGTGGCGGTCCTCGTTTCTCCTTGGCTGCGGCAGCAGTGGTGGGAGGCCTGCGTTGCCTTGCGGGCGATCCTTGCGAGGCTGATCCCTCTAGTCTCCCTCGCGAGGCTGATCCCTCCAGCCTCCCTCGTGAGCCGGGTCTTGCCAGCGATCCTCGCGAGGTTGATCGCGCCACCCTTGGCGCGGGCCACGGTCTTCCCAGCATCCTGCGTTCCTTCCTCCTCCTCGGTCGTAGCCCCGGTCACTGCGGTCAGGGCGACGGCCGATCCTTCCTTCTCGCACGGCTCGGAGCTCTTGACATTCGTTGGTGTTGTGGGTGTGGAGGTCGTGGTACACATAGTACCGGCTGCCCTTGGAAGGTCCGGGCTGATCTCTGCTTCGCTTGGTGTCTGGTTCTGCCGCGAGCACGACAGCCCCCTTGCGCTTCACATCCTTGGCCTTGGGCTTCTTCTCTTCTGGGTCTGCGGCAGGCAGCTCGAGGAGGGAGAGACGCCCTTCCTCGGCCCTGGCGCACTTGGTTGCTAGGTTGAACTGTTCCAAGGAAGTGCACAGGTCTTCATGCATCGCCAGCTCCTCCTTCATCTTGACGTCGCGCACGCCGTCAGAGAAGGCCGAGATGATGGCCTCCTCAGTCACCTTGGGAATCTTGAGGCGCGCGTTGTTGAAGCGGTGGATGTACTTCTGCAGGGTCTCCCCGGGCTGTTGCTTGATGCGGCGCATGTCGCTCACGGCGGGTGGCCGGTCGCGAGTGCCTTGGAAGTTGGCGATGAAGCGGGTGCGCATCTCGTCCCAGGAGGAGATTGTGCCTGGAGACAGGTTCAGGAGTCAGGTGCGGGCCCCATCCTTGAGTGCCATGGGGAACCAGTTCGCCATGACCTTCTTGTCTCCGTTGGCAGCTTCGATGCCCAACTCGTAGAGCTGGAGGAATTCCGCAGGGTCAGCCGTGCCGTCGTAGCGAGGAGGCAAGTCTGGCTTGAACTTGCCGGGCCACGTGACGTTGCGTAGCTCGGCGGTGAAGGCGCGGCAGCCTGCTGTGGCCATGGGAGGCCTTGGATGATGGGGAACTTGGTCTTTCATGTCCCCACGCGCTGCAGCTGGGAGCAGCGCGGGGTCTTGACGCGCGGGAGCAGGAGCATGGTCGCGACGTGCTGGAGCAGGCAGCGCCCGGGCAGCTTCCTGCGGGCGAGGGACTTCTTGACAGCGCTGCTCTTGCTGCGCTGGCGCCTGACGGAGCAGGTTCCGCCCAGGGGCCACGCGCCTTGGAGCCATGGTCCCTTCCTGTGGAGGAGGCGGCCGGGGCGCCGCCGGAGCTTCATTGCCCGCGCGGGGCGGGGTGCGGTGCAGCGGAACGGACGGCGCAGGAGAGCCCCCTGCGGTGCTGACGAGCTCGGCGACGCGGTAGAGCCATTCTTCGTAGACGCCGTCGACGGGACGGTAACGTAGGAGCTCGTTCGCCACGATGAGTGCAGCCCGAGCCTCTATGGGCGCACGGAGCGCGCGGGACGAAGAACCAGCTGGGGTGAGCGAGGGAGTTGCGGAGCGGCCGTCTTGCCGCACGGACGGATGCTGGGACGATGCTTGCTACTCGTCCCCCGCCGGGTCGGTGGCGGCATTGACGAAAGGTGACGGGGAACGGCGAGGACGCCCGCCGACAGGGGCCGTCTGGGCGACGCGGGAAGTGAGCGCGGCACGGCGCTCAGCGCGGGCCCGACGAGCGTCAGACATGGGCGTGATGGTCGGAGGAGAACAGGGTGGTGGAAGACGAATCCCGGCGCACCCCTACCTAGAGTGCGAAATGTCGGATTTCGGGTTCCGGCAGACCCTTGAGGTTCGAACACTGGGGGGCGTGCGAAGATTTCGCCTCCTGCCTACCTGCACTCCTCCGCCTTGCTAGGATCTAAACTAAGGAAAGAACAACACAAGAGACGCAGGGTTTATACTGGTTCGGGCCACCGTTGTGGTGTAATACCCTACTCCAGTGCGTGGTGTGGTGGATTGCCTCTTGGGCTGATGATGATGAACAATATCGAGCGGGAAGGGAGCCAACAATGGCAGGCTAATTTGAAGGGGTACAGCTAGTATCAACTATCCTGACAAAAGTAGTCTTCGCCTGCGCAAAGCTCTGGTGATGACGCCGTCTTGGGCTCCACGGTGACCTCCATCTCTTAGTCCTCCTGGTCTTGGTCTCATTGCACCGAAATGGAAACCTTTGCCTGATGCCTCGGTACTCCACGGCTACGCTTGCCCCCTTTGCACCAAAGAGGAAGGGAGGACACTGCGCGGGCTGGCACCCGCCTGGTGCCCCCAGTCGTCATGGCTTGCGTCACGGGCACCTCGTGAGGTACCCCGCCTTGATCTCTCCGACTCCTCGTTAGCCAGCCTGACGAGGCCATGCCTGAGGAAGCTCCACGTCGTCCACCCCGCGAGGCTTGGCCCCTCGCGAGGGTCTTGGGTTTGTGTTGGTGAAGATGGGCCGCACTGGGGCCCCCTTTGAGCCACACCGCAGGCCGCAGGCAGGCAAGTCTGGGGACCCCCGTTCCCAGAACGCCGATACTTTGTGATGAACTTCAATATGCAGGGGATGGAAAAGACCATTCCTGAGGTATATTCAATGCTGAAATCAGCAGAGGTAGAAGTCAAAAAGGAACATCAAGTGTTGATGGTGAATAAAACCACTAAGTTCAAGAAAGGCAAGGGTAAGAAGAACTTCAAGAAGGACGGCAAGGGAGTTGCCGTGCCCGGTAAGCAAGCTGCCGAGAAGAAGCCAATGAATGGACCCAAGCCTGAGACTGAGTGTTTTTATTGCAAGGGAAGTGGTCAGTGGAAGCGGAACTGCCCCAAATACTTAGCGGACAAGAAGGCCGGCAACACTAAAGGTATATGTGATATACATGTAATTGGTGTGTACCTTACCAGTACTCGTAGTAGCTCCTGGGTATTTGATACCGGTGTGGTTGCTCACATTTGTAACTCAAAGCAGGAGCTGCGGAATAAACGGAGACTGGCGAAGGACGAGGTGACGATGCGCGTCGGGAATGGTTCCAAGGTCGATGTGATCGCCGTCGGCACGCTGCCTCTACATTTACCTACGGGATTAGTTTTAAACCTCAATAATTGTTATTTAGTGCCAGCTTTGAGCATGAACATTGTATCAGGATCTCGTTTAATTCGAGATGGCTACTCATTTAAATCCGAGAATAATGGTTGTTCTATTTATATGAGAGATATGTTTTATGGTCACGCTCCGATGGTGAATGGTTTCTTCTTAATGAATCTCGAGCGTAATGCTACACATATTCATAGTGTGAATACCAAAAGATGTAAGGTTGATAATGATAGTCCCACATACTTGTGGCATTGCCGCCTTGGTCACATAGGTGTCAAACGCATGAAGAAGCTCCATGCAGATGGACTTTTAGAGTCTCTTGATTACAAATCATTTGACACGTGCGAACCATGCCTCATGGGTAAAATGACCAAGACTCCGTTCTCAAGAACAATGGAGCGAGCAACCAACTTATTGGAAATCATACATACTGATGTGTGCGGTCCAATGAGTGTTGAGGCTCGCGGTGGCTATCGTTATGTTCTCACCCTCACTGATGACTTGAGTAGATATGGGTATGTCTACTTAATGAAACACAAGTCTGAGACCTTTGAAAAGTTCAAGGAATTTCAGAGTGAGGTTTAGAATCAACGTGACAGGAAAATCAAGTTCTCGCGATCAGATCGTGGGGGAGAATACTTGAGTCACGAATTTGGCACACACTTAAGAAAATGTGGAATAGTTTCACACCTCACGCCGCCTGGAACACCTCAGCGTAATGGTGTGTCTGAACATTGTAATCGCACTCTATTAGATATGGTGCGATCTATGATGTCTCTTACCGATTTACCGTTGTCATTTTGGGGCTATGCTTTAGAGTGTCACGACCGGGTTTTCCGGGTATAAATTTCCAGAAAAAGACCGTCGTGCTCATCATCCCCAGGATTACTGTTAGCTGATGAGGCTCCAACTTGATACAGAAATTCCAAGCAAAATACAAAATATGTAGTACAAGACCATTCTGGCCTGTGAGTACAACAAATGGTTTCTGGTGGTCGATGGCAGAAGCAGTTTGTGAGTCATCAGTGTCTATGGGACTCCATTTCCCACAGGAACAGCTGACCAGGTTAACTCCTATCTTCGCGAGGCTGCTATCACCGTTGCTTAGGTTCTAGGGCTGTCATCGCCATGCTCCTCTCCAAGCAAGCAATCTGGCCAAGACAATAGCCAGGGACAAGCCAGTGAGTACTTTGAATGTACTCGCAAACATTAAGAACACAGGTATAATATAATTGATAATCATGCACTAAAAAATTCCATGATCACATCGTCAGTCATAAATAAAACATCTTTTATGCATGCAAGCAGGTTATTTTCATGCAACAGGAATAAGCAGTAATAGAGTGGGAATAAAATGCCGCAGTCGGGCGTCTGAGCGACACCACATAAAGGGCTTTAAAATAAATGCCACAGCCAGGCGTCTGAGCGACACCACATAAAGGGCTTTAAAAGAAATGCCACAGTCGGGCGTCTGAGCGACACCACATAAAGGGCTTTAAAAGAAATGCCACAATCGGGCGTCTGAGCGACACCACATAAAGGGCTTTAAAAGAAATGCCACAGTCGAGCGTCTGAGCGACACCACATAAAGGGCTTTAAAAGTAATGCCACAGTCGGGCGTCTGAGCGACACCACATAAAGGGCTTTAAAAGAAATGCCACAGTCGGGCGTCTGAGCGACACCACATAAAGGGCTTATAAGATAAATAATCACAATGAATATCCAGGAGGTAGAACCGTCCCAGGGATACTCGATAATATAAATAATGCAATGGGTTAGTCCATCACAAAATAATAATCATGGTCCTCACAAGTAACTAGTCGGTATCCAAGTTTGGTTTAACAATATCTCCTCCGAAGACCGACACTAAGACCAACACTTGACCCATCCCAGACTGTAATCCTTCACCATGGACACGTCTATTCGAATAGGTTTAATCTCTGCAGAGGGTGTACTCTTTACCCACGAGTAACGGATTCCTTTAGTCCATCAGGACTAATTCCGTCTACGGCCTTTTAGTTGAAAACACGCCTAACTTGCACACACCAGCTTAACTCACCGGTGTCTGGAATCACCCACGACACCTGTCAAGCAAACTCTAAGTGGGGAGGCTACAACCTCGCGTAGCATGGGATCAAATTTATATCGCGCGCTCTAAGGGGTGGCCTCCCCTCTCGGTCCCAACCGGAAACACCCATGCCCCCTTACCAGGTGGTATGCCTACCGGCTACAACCGACATCTTCCACAATGGCCTCTCTGTACGGTGTGTGCTGGAAAGGGGTTGACGACTTACTGAACCGTACCCTACCTGCTGCAGGGACAAGTGGTAGTACGAGGCAAGTATGGGGGTTACTGGAACAAGACTCGGTCTATGGTCAACTCAGGAGGTTTATAAATTCCCTGCATGACATGTATAACAAATATATTTCAACCAACAAAATCACCACTCAATATACCTTACATGCCATACCGGACATAACCGTCCCGACGAAGACCGGCGATAAGCTCACGCCTACCCAAGGCAGAGGCTTTCCCGGATTTCTTTCCGGCATGCATGCAAGGCACATGAGGATGATTACCATCACAAGTATATTCATTTCCAACAGCAAGGAAATCACTAATTTGCATTCATGCAAATGATCATATCACATGAAATAACAAGTTCTCCGATATAGGGTGGTGTTATAAACGTGTCAACTAACACACCAAAAATATTATTCCGGGGTTCAGAATGCTTGCCTTCAATGTGTGGAAAGGCAGGGTGCACTCCAAAACTTTTGAAAGTTTTCTTCTCTCTCTCCAAAGTCCTATTTTAAATAAATTTGAATTAACACACAAATACAAAATAGCACAAAAAAGTTGTCTGGAAAATTTTCAAATAAATCTTAAAATAAACTAGACAGAATTTGAGAGATGTAGGAAAAAGAATTAATTCATTTGGAGTTATATTTAAAAAGTTAAAGGCAGTCAAAGTTGTGGTCAAAATCTATTATTTAAAATAAAACAGAAAAGAAAACGTTTCAGAGGGGAATACACTTTCGGAGCGGGGAAACGTACTGGGGTGGATTACGCCTTCACTTAATCCCACGTGGACAGGCACGGGGTCGCTGACAGTGGGTCCAGAGGGCCCACTGGTCAGGTTTGACCAGTCTATCCCTCCCTCCTCTTCCTTTGCCCGAACGGAGGCGAGGCAACGGCGATCGTCGCCGGCGAACGGCGGCTCCCCGCGGGTTCCAGAGGGTCTGGATGGATCCGCGAGATCGAGGCGGTCCTTCCAGTGGTCGCTGGGTAGACGGGGGTGGAAAGAGTCGTCGGCGGTGAGCTTCGCGACGGAGGGGAGCTTCGGGAGCAGAGTGGTTTTGGGGCTACGGTGGTTCCCGATCAAAATCGAGTAGGGGAACGAGTTCACAGGAGGATGAGGAGGTTCCTGGTGGAGAGAACGGAGAGGGGGAGGCCCTGGTTGCGGTGAATGGAGCTGGGACGTGGCGGCGACCGAACCGGCCGGGGTTGGGGAAGACGGCTTTCCCCCGACAATTGCTAGCTGTGGGGGTGCCATGGGGGTGGCCTGAGGTCGCCTGCATGCTGAGACGAGCTCGGGGCTCCTTAAATGGGCGAGCCAAGGCGGTTCCTGCGGCGGCCATGGATAAGGTCGCCGGCGACCGCCATTCTGTAGCTAGGGCGTCGTGGCGGCGACGAGTGCTAGTGGACACACTCGTGGATGAGCTCGCGCTCTTCCAGGGGCCACGTGGCGAGCGGGAGAGGCTCGGGCGGTGCCGACATGAGCAGAGGCTGTCGGGCGGCTGCAGCGGCTAGCTCTTGGCCTGCCGGGGCGTGGCGAGGGGCGGCTTGGCGCGTTGCGGTGAGAAGGGGAGCGCGTGGCGTGGTGCTGCAGAGCGAGCCAAAACCAGGGGGCAGCGTGTCGGCTCGGCGCACGTGTGTGCCAAACGCACGCTCTGCTCGCGCTCTGGGTGTGCACGGGACGTGCTCGTCGTAATGCCAGGGCCTGCTACAGGGCTTGGGTGAGGCTGGCATTTAGCAGATCTAGGTTAGGGGTAACTGGGAGTCTAGTGGACATGCTTGTTTGATCAGAGGTGCAAGCTCACAGTGCAATGTCAAACTCATGTCAAATCTGGTCATGCCTACAGGGTGCTCGATAGAATGCCACATGCACCTAGGCATCTCTTGGGGTTGCCAAAACTTCTAGATTGGGGTCTCTTTAGATGTACAAGAGGGTGGTGAGGTTAGTTTGCCAAAAGCAGAAACTTGTTAGTGCAAGTTTTGCAAAACTTCAATTCTGGACAGAAAGAAAAAGGCATTATTTCATGAACCAAAAATAATCCAATGGGTGCATGCTCCTGGATTTAGGGGTTTGGTAGGGCTGTCTACAAGTAGGAGAAGGCACAAGGTCAATGGAGCAAAAATAAATAGGGTTGCAGTAGAAATCACAAGGCTGGATCAGAATGGAAAAGAGGTTGATTCACTCAAAATTTTCAAATAACATCACAGGGTTTTTGCATAATGTTGAATCATATGCTGAACCAATATCCCATAATTTTGGTGGAGGCTAGAAAGAATTATTTAAATGGGTTGTAGTGCAAATTGCACTTTGGACCAGAGAAGAAAAATTGATGCAGAGCTCAACATATTACATAAGTAAAAGATATTTTTGTATAAAAGTGATTTAAAAACATCACATGACATCTCCAAATTTTGGTTGGAATTTTAAGTGAATTTATCAAATGGTTGTAGTTCAAATATGGCCATATAACCTTGGAAAACCATTTTTCAAGAAAATACAAATTAAGAAAATTAATTATGTAATTAGTTATACTGATAAAAGAAAAGTTTTTCTTGATAGATTAAACAAGTTCAATAACATATTTGAAAGGTTTTCATTTTGGGGAAAAGCTCCATAATAACAAGGGAGATAATGGTTCAAAAAAATAAAAAGGGAGCCCAGAAAATAAAAGTTTTAATTCCTGGCAAAATCTTAATTAATAAAACAAGGCCAAAAAATTTTTTGGGTGTCACAACACTACCCCCCTTAAGAAAAATCTCGTCCTCGAGATTTGTTAAAAGCTGTTTTAAGAAAAACTATAAGCAGTAAAAATGTGGCTACAGTGAGAGGGCAATAAGTGGTGAAAAACCACAGTGTGGATACTGGTGCTGCGTGAAAAAAAATCTACGGTTCGGGATAAAACGTGAGATTTCTACGCTGGATATAAATTTAGAATAGCTTCTAAATTTAAATATACGCTGGTCGTACCCGAGAGCACAGTGCTCTCTCTGGCGACAGGTGGACCCAGGGCCCACTGTCAGCCTCTTCTTCTCCCTCTGGTTCTCTCTTCTTCCTCTCTCCCGCGCGCTTTCCCGCGCTTTCCCCACCGGCGACGCCTAGCGCGTAGGGCATCTAGGCCGTACCGCGGTAGTGTGTGGCGTGCTAGCTGCCGGTGCAGCGTGCACTCACCTTGCAGGCCAGCGTGCTGTCGGCACTGCTCGCGGATTCGTCTCCAAACACCGGCGATCAGCGATGAGCGGCGTTGGTGGACTTCGCCCACCGTACACCGAGCTCGAGCTATAAAACGGCCGGGGTGCCCCTCTCTTCTTCCTCACACCTGGCCTCACTTCTCCTCCTCCTTCTTCCTCCATTACTACTTACAAAAGCTCGGGTTAGGCTCTAATGGCGGAGGCGATGCCGGACTGGTTTGCGATCCTGATATGCGAAGGGCTGGCGACACTGCTGGGGCTCTCCGTGCTCCTGTGCGCGATGATCCTTGACGATCGTCGCGACGCTGCTGCTCGGGTGTTAGCTCTCCGCGGTGGTGGTGATCACGAGGAGTAGATGGGGTGTGCCGGGTGCTAACTGTTGTTAGGGGGTGATTAGCTGGATGTAACACCGTTGCAAAGTTTTGCAACCAGTGTATGTGTTCGCATGATTATGGTTGTGAGTCTGCTGCCGTGGTGCTGTGTGAAATTAATTAATCCACGTCGTGAGAAGATGCAGATGTAGCAACTCAGGAAAAAAGAAATCTCACTCCAGGATTTTACGAGGAAAAACAGTTAATTTTAAAAGGGGCATAAACCACAACTAAAACTACACACATTAGTAGAAGCCAAATAATTGACTCGTCGTACAAAACTCAGGGTATCGCGCATAAGTCACACACATAAATAAATGTTGCAATAATGAACACCGCAGCGACGTCTAAAATGGAAACGGTAACTAGACGGGGTCCCTAGAAAACGTCTCCGGTACTGGGATACACTCCTCTTCTATCGGGGGAAGTGGATTGACCAGTCGACGCACGTGTCTCTCCTGGTCGGGCCTTAGTGCTCTGCCGATGGCGATCTGAGGATTTAAATCTGCGAGGCTCTGGAGATAACCCATCACACGTTGGGTTAAACACTCTTGAGCGATGACGTATTGGACAAGGTTGGCCAGGACTGGGTCTCTCTCAATTCGTCCACCGGGAAAAGATGTCACTCCTCCGGGTGCTGCACGGCTCGGGAAGTAATAATACCCTCGTTCGCTGGCATAGGGTACCGCGAATTGAAGGCGAGCAAGCACTTCGTATGCAACAGCTTCTATGGCCATATCTGGGGTTGGCATAGATTTCCCCACGAAGGAGACCTCCGTTGGATCTTGGTTTGAGTTTACGGGAGGGATGTGTACTGCTGCCCAATATCTCGAGGTGGAAGGGGTGATTCTTGATTTGAACAGCTCGTACTGGGGTGGCTGGGTAGCGCCCATGGTACTACAGGTAAAATCCTGTAATATCTTGACAAAACTACCCGGGGTTGCATCTGGGGTTCTCAGATAAATGCTAGGGCTCGGCATGGCTAGGAAATGGTTGTGAGGGTGGTGCACAAGGTGAGAGGTGCTTGGCAAGGTCACGCGGTGGCCTTTTTATAGCACCGGAGCTGGGTCATTTTTACCGAGGTGAATGGTAAAGAAAATTTTCAGCTCTGTTCCAAGGGTCGGGGTCAAGCCACAGATTCACACATTTCACTATAGTGATGTGTTACTGTGGGGTTGACGGGGTGATTTTTGGTAACTGTGTCCGGGATAGAAATCTTATACTGCATACTGGCGTATCCAGGCAAAGCTACTATTAAAACAGAGGCACGACAACAGGCGGCATTTAATTACAAGGTCACACGATTACAAAGCGAGGGTACACTGGGACTCGATACGACTCGGGTGACTTAGTCAACCTCGTTTACATCCAAGTGGGCGTGCCTTGAGGCTCCTTCACGGGTCTCGTCGTCGGAATTAGCTGGAGTGGGTTGAGGGGCTGCAGGCTCGGGGTAGCGATGAGGACCATCTCGGGGATTGCTGGCCACAATCCCGTTGGAGTGTGCTCCCAATATGCGATGAAGCACCTCTGGGGTTATCGCAGCACCTTGGCCGATGGCTGGGGCAGGCCTCAGGGACTCAATCCGGTGTCCAAACAGCACGACTGGGTTGTCGGAGTTGGGCTCGTTCTCTTCTCTCGCCGGGGCTCGACGAACCAGCTCTCCACGAGCTGCGATTAGATCAATAGTGATTTGATCGCACAGTTCCTCTAGTGCACTTACATAGCGCACTAGGTGCAACAATGCAGGATCTGTCTCGTGATCTCCGTTGGCAACTTGGGGTGGTCTACCATACCCTTCACGTCTGGGGTAGTAGTGGAACGAGCGACAGTTAACTCTGGGCGACAAGTGCCGGAGATGAACTATAGCCTCTCGAGCAGCTAGTTGGATGGCTTGTGGCTCAAAGGAAGTTGTTCTTCCAGTGAACCTGTAGGGGCGCTCGGGCTCTAGACCCCTACCGTAGATGTGTACAGTGGCCCAGAATTGACGGTTCTCACCGCTCATGGGTCCTTGGTACACAATATATTCTGGGGGCTCTTCTAACGCATAGGCACGACGGGTGAGGTTTGCGAGTATGGTCACAAAGCCTCCAAGGATGGTTGCTGTGGTCTCATTGTGCACGACAGGGCCAGGCATTGTGGCTTGGTTTGGGGTAGAGGCTGTGTTGTGCTGTGTTTGGGCTAGCGTGGCCCTTTTTATAGGAAAAGGGGACGGAGTCTTCCTTCGCATGTTTACGAGAAAGGACTATTTAGGATTCGATCGCTGGCGCATGAGCGACTGGTTAGGTTGATAGGTTGGGCACCGACTGCCGAAAGGTGTTGGGTCACTGTGTGGCTATCTTGCACGAGAAGCTTGGCTGGGGTTTGGTTATGGTTTGGTGGGTTGGTTTGCCTAAGTTTATAGACCCGGCTAAGATAGGATTAGCCAATGGTCAGCCTGGCTCTGATACCAAGTCTGTAACGACCGGGTTTTCCGAGTATAAATTTCCAGAAAAAGACCGTCGTGCTCATCAGCCCCAGGATTACTGTTAGCTGATGAGGCTCCAACTTGATATAGAAATTCCAAGCAAAATACAAAATATGTAGTACAAGACCATTCTGGCCTGTGAGTACAACAAATGGTTTCTGGTGGTCGATGGCGGAAGCGGTATGTGAGTCATCAGTGTCTATGGGACTCCATTTCCCACAGGAACAGCTGACCATGTTAATTCCTATCTTCGCGAGGCTGCTATCACCGTTGCTTAGGTTCCGGGGCTGTCATCGCCACGCTCCTCTCCAAGCAAGCAATCTGGCCAAGACAATAGCCAGAGACAAGCCAGTGAGTACTTTGAATGTACTCGCAAACATTAAGAACACAGGTATAATATAATTGATAATCATGCACTGAAAAATTCCATGATCACATCGTCAGTCATAAATAAAACATCTTTTATGCATGCAAGCAGGTTATTTTCATGCAACAGGAATAAGCAGTAATAGAGTGGGAATAAAATGCCGCAGTCGGGCGTTTGAGCGACACCACATAAAGGGCTTTAAAATAAATGCCACAGCCGGGCGTCTGAGCGACACCACATAAAGGGCTTTAAAAGAAATGCCACAGTCGGGCGTCTGAGCGACACCACATAAAGGGCTTTAAAAGAAATACCACAATCGGGCATCTGAGCGACACCACATAAAGGGTTTTAAAAGAAATGCCACAGTCGAGCGTCTGAGCGACACCACATAAAGGGCTTTAAAAGAAATGCCACAGTCGGGCGTCTGAGCGACACCACATAAAGGGCTTTAAAAGAAATGCCACAGTCGGGCGTCTGAGCGACACCACATAAAGGGCTTATAATATAAATAATCACAATGAATATCCAGGAGGTAGAACCGTCCCAGGGATACTCGATAATATAAATAATGCAACGGGTTAGTCCATCACAAAATAATAATCATGGTCCTCACAAGTAACTAGTCGGTATCCAAGTTTGGTTTAACAATATCTCCTCCGAAGACCGACACTAAGACCAACACTTGACCCATCCCAGACTGTAATCCTTAACCATGGACACGGCTATTCGAATAGGTTTAATCTCTGCAGAGGGTGTACTCTTTACCCATGAGTAACAGATTCCTTTAGTCCATCAGGACTAATTCCGTCTACGGCCTTTTAGTTGAAAACACGCCTAACTTCCACACACCAGCTTAACTCACCGGTGTCTGGAATCACCCACGACACCTGTCAAGCAAACTCTAAGTGGGGAGGCTACAACCTCGCGTAGCATGGGATCAAATTTTTATCGCGCGCTCTGAGGGGTGGCCTCCCCTCTCGGTCCCAACCGGAAACACCCATGCCCCCTGACCAGGTGGTATGCCTACCGGCTACAACCGACATCTTCCACAATGGCCTCTCTGTACGGTGTGTGCTGGAAAGGGGTTGACGACTTACTGAACCGTACCCTACCTGCGGCAGGGACAAGTGGTAGTACGAGGCAAGTATGGGGGTGACTGGAACAAGAGTCGGTCTACGGTCGACTCAGGAGGTTTATAAATTCCCTGCATGACATGTATAACAAATATATTTCAACCAACAAAATCACCACTCAATATACCTTACATGCCATACCGGACATAACCGTCCCGATGAAGACCGGCGATAAGCTCACGCCTACCCAAGGCAGAGGCTTTCCCGGATTTCTTTCCGGCATGCATGCAAGGCACATGAGGATGATTACCATCACAAGTATATTCATTTCCAACAGCAAGGAAATCACTAATTTGCATTCATGCAAATGATCATATCACATGAAATAACAAGTTCTCCAATATAAGGTGGTGTTATAAACGTGTCAACTAACACACCAAAAATATTATTCCGGGGTTCAGAATGCTTGCCTTCAATGTGTGGAAAGGCAGGGTGCACTCCAAAACTTTTGAAAGTTTTCTTCTCTCTCTCCAAAGTCCTATTTTAAATAAATTTGAATTAAAACACAAATACAAAACAGCACAAAAAATTTGTCTGGAAAATTTTCAAATAAATCTTAAAATAAACTAGACAGAATTTGAGAGATGTAGGAAAAAGAATTAATTCATTTGGAGTTATATTTAAAAAGTTATAGGCAGTCAAAGTTGTGGTCAAAATCTGTTATTTAAAATAAAACAGAAAAGAAAACGTTTCAGAGGGGAATACGCTTTCGGAGCGGGGAAACGTACTGGGGTGGATTACGCCTTCACTTAATCCCACGTGGACAGGCACAGGGTCGCTGACAGTGGGTCCAGAGGGCCCACTGGTCAGGTTTGACCAGTCTATCCCTCCCTCCTCTTCCTTTGCCCGAACGGAGGCGAGGCAACGGCGATCGTCGCCGGCGAACGGCGGCTCCCCGCGGGTTCCAGAGGGTCTGGATGGATCCGCGAGACCGAGGCGGTCCTTCCGGT
Organism: Triticum dicoccoides; assembly: GCF_002162155.2. NCBI lineage: Eukaryota > Viridiplantae > Streptophyta > Magnoliopsida > Poales > Poaceae > Triticum > Triticum dicoccoides. Next base: position 263,801,644 of record NC_041392.1, read on the forward strand.
GGTCGCTGGGTAGACGGGGGTGGAAAGAGTCGTCGGCGGTGAGCTTCGCGGCGGAGGGGAGCTTCGGGAGCAGAGTGGTTTTGGGGCTACGGTGGTTCCCGATCAAAATCGAGTAGGGGAACGAGTTCACGGGAGGATGAGGAGGTTCCTGGTGGAGAGAACGGAGAGGGGGAGGCCCTGGTTGCGGTGAATGGAGCTGGGACGTGGCGGCGGCCGAACCGGCCGGGGTTGGGGAAGACGGCTTTCCCCCGACGATTGCTGGCTGTGGGGGTGCCATGGGGGTGGCCTGAGGTCGCCTGCATGCTGAGACGAGGTCGAGGCTCCTTAAATGGGCGAGCCAAGGCGGTCCCATGGCGGCCGTGGATAAGGTCGCCGGCGACCGCTATTCTGTAGCTAGGGCGTCGTGGCGGCGATGAGCGCTAGTGGACACACTCGTGGATGAGCTCGCGCTGTTCCAGGGGCCAGGTGGCGAGCGGGAGAGGCTCGGGCGGCGCCGACATGAGCAGAGGCTGTCGGGCGGCTGCGGCGGCTAGCTCTTGGCCTGCCGGAGCGTGGCGAGGGGCGGCTTGGCGCGTTGCGGTGAGAAGGGGAGCGCGTGGCGTGGTGCTGCAGAGCGAGCCAAAACCAGGGGGGCCAGCGTGTCGGCTCGGCGCACGTGCGTGCCAAATGCACACTCTGCTCGCGCTCTGGGCATGCACGGGACATGCTCGTCGTAATGCCAGGGCCTGCTACAGGGCTTGGGTGAGGCTGGCATTTAGCAGATCTAGGTTAGGGGTAATTGGGAGTCTAGTGGACATGCTTGTTTGATCAGAGGTGCAAGCTCACAGTGGAATGTCAAACTCATGTCAAATCTGGTCATGCCTACAGGGTGCTCGATAGAATGCCACATGCACCTAGGCATCTCTTCGGGTTGCCAAAACTTCCAAATTGGGGTCTCTTTAGATGTACAAGAGGGTGGTGAGGTTAGTTTGCCAAAAGCAGAAACTTGTTAGTGCAAGTTTTGCAAAACTTCAATTCTGGACAGAAAGAAAAAGGCATTATTTCATGAACCAAAAATAATCCAATGGGTGCATGCTCCTGGATTTAGGGGTTTCGTAGGGCTGTCTACAAGTAGGAGAAGGCACAAGGTCAATGGAGCAAAAATAAATAGGGTTGCAGTAGAAATCACAAGGCTGGACCAGAATGGAAAAGAGGTTGATTCACTCAAATTTTTCAAATAACATCACAGGGTTTTTGCATAATGTTGAATCATATGCTACTACCAATATCCCATAATTTTGGTGGAGACTAGAAAGAATTATTTAAATGGGTTGTAGTGCAGATTGCACTTTGGACCAGAGAAGAAAAATTGATGCAGAGCTCAACATATTACATAAATAAAAGATATTCTTGTATAAACGTGATTTAAAAACATCACATGACATCTCCAAATTTTGGTTGGAATTTTAAGTGAATTTATCAAATGGTTGTAGTTCAAATATGGCCATATAACCTTGGAAAACCATTTTTCAAGAAAATACAAATTAAGCAAATTAATTATGTAATTAGTTATACTGATAAAAGAAAAGTTTTTCTTGATAGATTAAACAAGTCCAATAATATATTTGAAAGGTTTTCATTTTGGGGAAAAGCTCCATAATAACAAGGGAGATAATGGTTCAAAAAAATAAAAAGGGAGCCCAGAAAATAAAAGTTTTAATTCCTGGCAAAATCTTAATTAATAAAACAAGGCCAAAAAAAAAATTTGGGTGTCACATAGAAACTGTCGCATTCACTTTAAATAGGGCTCCGTCGAAATCCGTTGAGACGACACCGTATGAATTATGGTTTGGGAAGAAACCTAAGCTGCCGTTTCTAAAAGTTTGGGGATGCGATGCTTATGTCAAGAAACTTCAACCTGAAAAGCTCGAACCCAAGTCGGAAAAATGCGTCTTCATAGGATACCCTAAAGAAACTGTTGGGTATACCTTCTACCTCAAATCCGAAGGCAAGATCTTTGTTGCCAAGAATGGGTCCTTTCTAGAGAAAGAGTTTCTCTCGAAAGAAATAAGTGGGAGGAAAGTAGAACTTGATGAAGTATTGCCTCTTGAACCGGTAAGTGGCGCAGCTCAAGAAAATGTTCCTGAGGTGCCTGCACCAACTAGGGAGGAAGTTGATGATGATGATCATGAAACTTCAGATCAAGTTGCTACTGAACTCCGTAGGTCCACAAGGACACGTTCCGCACCAGAGTGGTACGGCAACCCTGTCTTGGAAATCCTGTTGTTAGACAACGGTGAACCTTTGAACTATGAAGAAGCGATGGCGGGCCTGGATTCTGACAAATGGCTGGAAGCCATGAAATAAGAGATAGGATCCATGTATGAAAATGAAGTATGGACTTTGACTGACTTGCCCGTTGATCGGTGAGCCATAGAAAATAAATGGATCTTTAAGAAGAAGACACACGTGGATGGTAATGTGACCATCTATAAAGCTCGGCTTGTCGCTAAGGGTTATCGACAAGTTCAAGGGGTTGACTACGATGAGACTTTCTCACCCGTAGCGAAGCTGAAGTCCGTCCGAATCATGTTAGCAATTGCCGCATTCTATGATTATGAGATATGGCAAGTGGACATCAAAACGGCATTCCTTAATGGTTTCCTTAAGGAAGAATTGTATATGATGTAGCCGGAAGGTTTTGTCGATCCTAAGAATGCTGACAAGGTGTGCAAGCTCCAACGCTCGATTTATGGGTTGGTGCAAGCATCTCGGAGTTGGAACATTCGTTTTGATGAGATGATCAAAGCGTTTGGGTTTATGCAGACTTATGGAGAAGCCTGCATTTACAAGAAAGTGAGTGGGAGCTCTATAGCATTTCTCATATTGTATGTGGATGACATACTGTTGATGGGAAATGATATAGAATTCTTGGAAAGCATAAAGGCCTACTTGAACAAGTGTTTTTCAATGAAGGACCTTGGAGAAGCTGCTTATATATTAGGCATCAAGATCTATAGAGATAGATCGAGATGCCTCATTGGTCTTTCACAGAGTACGTACCTTGACAAGATATTGAAGAAGTTCAAAATGGATCAGTCAAAGAAGGGGTTCTTGCCTGTATTGCAAGGTACGAGATTGAGCATGGCTCAATGCCCGACCAAGGCAGAAGATAGAGAAAAGATGAGTGTCGTACCCTATGCCTCGGCCATAGGTTCTATCATGTATGCTATGTTGTGTACCAGACCTGATGTAAACCTTGCCGCAATTTTGGTAGGAAGGTACCAAAGTAATCCCGGCATGGAACACTGGACAGCGGTCAAGAATATCCTGAAGTACCTGAAAAGGACTAAGGAAATGTTTCTCGTTTATGGAGGTGATGAAGAGCTCGTCGTAAAGGGTTACGTCGATGCTAGCTTCGACACAGATCTGGATGACTCTAAGTCACAAACCAGATACGTGTATATTTTGAATGGTGGTGCAGTAAGCTGGTGCAGTTGCAAGCAAAGCGTTGTGGCAGGATCTACATGTGAAGCGGAGTACATGGCAGCCTCGGAGGCAGCACAAGAAGCAGTCTGGGTGAAGGAGTTCATTACCGACCTAGGAGTCATACCCAATGCGTCGGGCCCGATGACTCTCTTCGGTGACAACACTGGAGCTATTGCCCTTGCCAAGGAGCCCAGGTTTCACAGGAAGACCAGGCATATCAAGCGTCACTTCAACTCCATTCGTGAAAGTGTTCAAAATGGAGACATAGAGATTTGTAAAGTACATACGGACCTGAATGTAGCAGATCCATTGACTAAACCTCTCCCTAGAGCAAAACATGATCAACACCAGAACTGCATGGGTGTTCGATTCATCACAATGTAACTAGAATATTGACTCTAGTGCAAGTGGGAGACTGTTCGAAATATGCCCTAGAGGCAATAATAAAATGGTTATTATTATATTTCTTTGTTCATGATAATTGTCTGTTGTTCATGCTATAATTGTGTTATCCGGAAATCGTAATACATGTGTGAATACATAGACCACAACACGTCCCTAGTGAGCCTCTAGTTGACTAGCTCGTTGATCAAAAGATGGTCATGGTTTCCTGACTATGGACATTAGATGTCATTGATAACGGGATCACATCATTAGGAGAATTATGTGATGGACAAGACCCAATCCTAAGCATAGCTCAAAGATCGTGTAGTTCGTTTGTTGTAGCTTTTCTGAATGACAAGTATCATTTCCTTAGACCATGAGATTGTGCAACTCCCGGATACCGTAGGAGTGCCTTGGGTGTGCCAAACGTCACAACGTAACTGGGTGACTATAAAGGTACATTACAGGTATCTCCGAAAGTGTCTGTTGGGTTGGCATGAATCGAGACTGGGATTTGTCACTCCGTATGACGGAGAGGTATCTCTGGGGCCACTCGGTAATGCATCATCATAATGAGCTCAATGTGATCAAGTGGTTGATCACAGGATCATGCATTACGGTATGAGTAAAGTGACTTGCTGGTAACGAGACTGAATAAGGTATTGGGATACCGACGATCGAGTCTCGGGCAAGTAACGTACCGATTGACAAAGGGAATTGTATTCGGATTGATTGAATGCTCGACATCATGGTTCATCCGATGAGATCATCATGGATCATGTGGGAGCCAACATGGGTATCTAGATCCCGCTGTTGGTTATTGACCGGAGAGTCGTCTCGGTCATGTCTGCATGCCTCCCGAACCCGTAGGGTCTACACACTTAAGGTTCGGTGATGCTAGGGTTGTTAGGAAGACTTGTATGTGATTACCGAATGTTGTTCAGAGTCCCGGATGGGATCCCGGACGTCACGAGGAGTTCCGGAATGGTCCGGAGGTGAAGATTTATATGTAGGAAGTTGTCATACGGTCACCGGAAAGGTTCGGGGGCATATCGGTATTGTACCGGGGACACCGGAGGGGTTCCGGGGTCCACCGGGAGGGGCCACCTCTCTCGGAGGGCCTAATGGGCTGCAGAGGAAAGGGGAACCAGCCCTACATGGGCTGGCTGCATCCCTCCTGTCGTGGTTTTGTCACGGCAGATGTCCTAGAGAAAGGACTTAGTCGTGGAGCCATCGCGATGGGTTAGCTTGAAGGGGTTAAAGCGGACACAGGGACGCAAGAGAGTTTATACTAGTTCAGCCCCTTGATGAAGGTAAAAGCCTACGTCTAGTTCTGATGGAATTGATGGGGTTTCGATGACCAGGGAGCAAACAAGCTTCGCCTATGTCTCGAGTTGTTGTCTGTTGTCCTTGAACCGCCGCCGGGTCGTCCCCTTATATACACGGGTGACGCCCGTCGGTTCACAGAGTCCCAATACCGGCTCATAGATGTGTCCGGTTTGGTCTCTACTTATTCCTAACTTACAATACAAGTTAAATACCAATGTCAGTTTACGGCTACAGGCCTTGAACCGACTATGGGCCTTGAGCCCTCATCTGCCTTCTTGGGCTTTAACATACTTAACTACTGACGAAGTTAACCCGGCCTAGATAGGCCGGTTTACGCCCAGTAGTGATATCCCCAACATTAGGCCCCAGATTGATTTGAACATGTTCATGTCAATCCTTTAGCAAAAATCTTCATCTTCAATATCCTCTTGTAGTTTGTTGGACCGCCGTGATGTCATCTTCTCTGGTCGTTGTAAACCGGCGTGACGTCACCTGTTATAAAGGACCTTAATAGGTCTGCGACAATTAAGGCGACATCTTCATTTCCAAACCCACGATCCCTTGATTTTCGCGCCTGACTCCTGTCCCTTGCCTTATAAATAGGACCGAAGGGTCATTTCTTTTTCCCCTCCGTGCCCTTGTGCTTCGTCTTCCTCGCGTCGCCCAGCATCGGAGCTTCGCTGCCACCGTCAACCTCTGCATCAACCTTGGCCGCTGCATCACCCTCGGCGCACCAGAGCACCGCGGCAACCTTCCACGTCTTCCTCATCTCCAGTAAGTCTTCTGTTCTTTTCAACACAGATCTGCTCTAGGGTTTCATGTTCTTCTAGTGTTCATCGCCTGTTTCGTGTTCATACGATAACTCCGAGATGCATCTGTGAATCCTTACTCTGTGTAGCGGTAGTTTTTAGCATCCGCCTTCAGTTTCATGCCTCAAGACCATAGATCTATATGTATCTTTGCCCATTGATTCAGTACTGTTCTTTTTTGAACATTGAATATTTTCCTTATTTTCTGAACTTGCTTCAGATCCATCGCTATTGAGAAGTCTTATGAAATCTGTTTCTGTAAACTTACTCATCTGCTTCAATGTTTAGACCAGGCGGTTTAACTTTGTAGAAAAAATTGCCAAACCGGTATATACCATTAGTCCCCTTGTTGAACCGCCAGATGTTGTTGCTTCATAAAACTCCGGTTTAGATAGATCTGTCTCCGGTTTAACATTGCACATACCAATGTACCTTAATCAATGCATTTTTGAACTGAGATCACCTACCTTGTAGATTTCATCATGGCCAAGCAAGTATATGAGTGCAACTGGGTTCCTTCTCGCGTCACAGAGGCTCAACTGGACGATTTAGTCCTGATCGGTGCCTTAGGCAGCAAAGATACCAACCATTGGAGGGCTCCTGGCAAAGAATGCCCTCCCACACCTCAAGAAGGAGAGGTCGTCGTTTTCGTAGATCACTTAGCCCGGGGCTTTAAGCCGCCCGGTTCTAAATTTTACCGGGACGTTTTAGCCGATTTTCAACTCCACCCACAAGACACTGGTCCCAACTCTGTTACAAACATGTGTCACTTCCAAGTGCTATGTGAGGCGTTCTTTCAAGAGGAGCCCACAGTGGAGTTGTTCAGAGACTGTTTCCATCTAAACCGCCGTACTGAGTTTTCTGATGGTTCCAATACGGAATTGGGCGGTGTGGCGATTCAGAAAAGGAAAGAGGTCACATACCCTCATGCCAAGCTACATAGCCACCCCAAAGAGTGGAATCAAACATGGTTCTACTGCAAAGACACCTCCCCTGCTGGTGAAAATCCTTTGCCTGGCTTTCGTCCAGAGCGGCTTAGCAATACACACCCCTTTCCGCAAAGGTTGACTGCCAAGGAGAGAAGCAAATACGCTCCTCAACTGTCCAAGCTCAGAGCCTTTATGGCCAACGGTTTAACAAGGGTTCATCTCGCTCGCTGTTGGATATCATGGAGCATACTACCCCTTAGTCAGCGCTTTGGTTTGATGTGCGAGTATACTGGCAGTGTTGATGACCCACTGTGACATGCTAACATCCAGCTCACCGACGAAGAAATCACAGAGGCTGTGAACAAGATGCTGAATGAACCAGAACACATATGTGCTAAAACCGGCATGCTTCCCTTCTGTGCCACCAACAAACCACCGGCTGTAAGAGTTTGATTTTTCTTTTTGCTGAACCTGTTATTGATATATCTGGTCATTGTTTAATATCAGTGTCTGTGTAACCAGGGCAATGATCCGTTTTGGAGCAAGAAACTGCCGCAGGAGAAACCAGAAAAACCAGACAAACCGGAAAGATCAACCCGGCAAAAGACTAAGGCTGTGAAGAAGACTGCCCATAGGAAAAGAACCACTGCATCCTCTAATCCAGCCCCTGATGATGATGTGGATAATCCGGACCTTGAGGTAGGGCTTGACTCACTTGGCTTATTTTTCATGCATCTTATTGATGGTGATATTTGTCAGGATGATGCCGAAGCCAGCCATGCTGATGTTGCAAAGGTAATTATTCTCTCTTCCGATTCAGAACCTTTGCGTTCACTAAAAATCCATCAGGCAAACCGGAAAGTTAAATTTTCTCATCCTCTTGCTTACTTGGATCCCAAATTTCTTATGAAGACCCAACAGCACGAAGCTCGCCGCACAACCCGGCATAGCGGCCAGGTAGTTACCTCCACCGGTTTACCGAACAGTCTGGTTCAGAAACACCGTTCAGAGGTCTCTAATTTGCTTGTCAGTGCTTGTCCTAAAGCGGGCTGTTTTCGTCAACCTCTTAATCCATCTGACTCCAATTATCAGGTTACTTCCCACTCATCCTCTGGCGAGTCATCGGCTACTCAGCTGCCACCGCTCAAAACGGTGCTTGGGTAAGCCATACTTATCTTAATATGTCTGGTACATCACCTTGGAACATATGCTGTATTTGACTTTGTTATTCCTTTCAGGGCCAAGCCTAGGCCGAGCAAAAAAGCTCGCCTGGATAAAGCGGCCGAGGAGGATGCCGTCCCTGAACCGGGCAAAACACCAGATCTTGAAGCAGCTATTCCTGAAGACATACCCAATGATCCACCGCAGCGAGATGACGATCTTATTGCTGAAGAGAAGCCTATTGATACCTCAAGTCCTGTCAACCAGCCCACAAGCCCCATCTGGATTGAGAAATCCACCAATCCAACAAAGCCTACTGATAAGCCAACGGCCCCAGTTCAAACCGGTGATGCCAAGGATGATGAGGTTGTCATTACTGGCATTGGTCGCACAGAGCCAGGCAATCCTGTCGCTTTGTCTAAACATACTACCAAGGAAGAATTTGCTGCCTTTGGCAAAGGCAAGTGGAATGTTGACCTGGCGACTTACGCTGCTCTAAATGCCCAAGACATCCATTCCGGCTATCTGAACTGGCTGTATACCAGTCGTGACTATGAAGCCGGTCTGGTTAACATGATGAAAGATAAATATGAGGTAACTTCCATATGCTCTTTCCTGCTTGTATGCTTCAATTCTTGCTGACTCTCCTAGCCCCCAAGGGCCGGTTCAACTTAGTGTAGTTAAACCAGGACTTAAGTAATTAATATCTCCGCATCAGAACTTTTTTGAACAAATAGCCATTAGCCCCCAAGTGCCAAGTTGAATACTTGTATTGAGCTTGGGACTTTGTAATCAATTGAAAGATGACGATCAAATAGGCATTAGCCCCCAAGCACCAAGTGCATAACTTGTTATGTGGTTGGTGCTTCAATTCTTGCACTGCTTGCTGAATCATATAACTGTCTGTATGCAGGCTGAGCTGAAGACAAAAGAGGCCCAAATCGCCAATCTCTAAGAAAATCTGAAGTCCCAACAGACTGAAACCTCAAAAGCAAAAGAGGAGTTGATCAGCGCCTTAAGCGTCATGGAAGAGCTTAAGAAGGATTTCAAGAAGGAGCGGGCAGATAGGGCTACTGAAAAATCCGGTTTAACCAAACGAGCAGAAGACGCCGAGGCTGCACTAAAACCGGTGGTGGATGAACTGACCAGCATAAAGCGGCACGTGCATGCCATGACCGCTGCTATCTTTGGTAAGCCGGTCTGATTTTTGAATTGATTCTGCCGTCTTACAGAGCTACCATTTTGTTAACCCTTGGTGATATTTCAGGGACACGCATTGGTCACTTAGGGTCAGATGTGCGGAAGAAATTGAAAGCCACCTACACGTTGATCGAACAATTGTACACTGGTGCACAACGGATCATCTGTACTGCATCCCACAACAAGCCGGCGCCCACTTTGATTCAGGACACTCTGATGAAACTGTCGGTGCTTCCTGCCCGGGTTGAAGAGCTGAAGAAATCTGCTGCTCGAACCGGTGCGATCAATGCCTTAATCTAGGCAAAAGCTTGGGTGCCGGATTTTGACCCTATTGAAGTGGCTCAGGGCTATCCCAGCTTGAAGGAAGACGGGTCAGAGTTTAGTGAAGCGGATCTGCGAGCTATAAACCGGGAGGTGCGTCCGCTAGCTTGTCAATTGGCTGAAGAAGAAGACTTGTCTCATTATCAAGCCCAATATGACAATCAAAACAAGCGAGTAGCTACACCAATTCATGAAGCGAAAAATCTTATCCTCCAATCCGTAAGCATACTTACGCTCCTGATATTGACCCATCATTGCTGATCCATGATGAAGCTGTCTTTCAAGCATTAATGGGAATCGACTGGACAACTGTTGATTTCCAGCCGCTGGGTAGAGAAACTGAAGCTGAAGCAGCGCGGGATGACCTACAACCATCAGGTCGGGCTGGTGACCAAGCTTGAACCGGAAGCCGGTTTAAAACTGCTTCTCCCTTGCGAAAAACAATGATCTTATTGTGGGCACCGTGTTGCCTTGTAATAGGCTAGCTGATACTTTTGATGCTGATATGCCTTCGTGCATAATTACTGCAACTTGCTCTTCCTTTGGGTGATGAACTTTCCAAAGTACTTTCTGCAATAAAAATCTTAAAGTGCCACCGCAGTTGTACTGTCAGGCGGAATATGATGTCTGCATACATGAAATCAAAACATCCGAAATTTTTAAGTATATGACCAAATTTTGAGATACATAATACCTGCCATCGTTGGACGTGAAGTTGGCTTGGTCAATCTTGAAGCGGAGTTTTATAAACCCACATTGTTGGAGGAGATAGCAGCTCCTGTATATATATGATGCCGGTTTACCATGTAAACCATGTCGGGTTATAATAAACACCGTGTTACTCCATAATAGGATGTTAACAAAAAATCAAACCGAGCAAATAGTCTCCGGATTAAAATGGACCGTGTTCCGTCAATTGACAGTTTGAACTGGCTCAAAACTTTGTCGGTTTAAAAACGCAATAAAAAGAAAGAAATATCTTTCGAAGAAAAATGTGAAGCAAAGGCAATGACAAAACCGTTTGCAAAAAGAGGCTTATTCGAGTTGATCAGATGGCGTTACCATGGTTGGACACGACCAAGCTCCTGATAGGTGTAGCTATGGTTCAAGTCAGCCAGGTCCCCAAATGAAACCGTGGCATTTATGCCGATCAAGTGGCATGGCAATGGTTCGGGTTCGACCAAGCTCCCAAGTGATTCTGTGGCCTTAGGCCGATCAAGAGGCATGACTGGTTCAGACGTGACCAAGTCCCCAAGTGATCTGGTGGCTCTCGCCTATCAAGAGGTATTGCATTGGTTCGGACACGACCAAGCCCCCAAGTGATATAACATGATGCTTTTGAAAAGCTAACTCAAGGGGTAAACCGGAGGCCGCTTTAGAACAACTCCATGTAACCACACATGATGTAAAAGAACAGATACCCCACTTTAGCTGAGGTTCCGGTTTATTATATTTAATCATAATATATACATCATCGTAATATGTACATAAGTGGAGCCAATGTCTCAGGTATAGTAAGGCCGAAGATGAGCTATGTTCCACGGCCTGTTGGTCTCTTCCTCTGATGTACGTGAGTCTTTATGCTCTCGAATATCGATCAAATAGTATGACCCGTTGTGCAGATTCTTACTGACCACAAAAGGTCCCTCCCAAGGTGGGGATAGCTTATGCATATCAGTCTGGTCTTGGATGAGCCGAAGCACCAAATCTCCCTCTTGAAAGGTTCTGGTTTTAACTCGGCGACTGTGATAACGACGAAGATCCTGTTGGTAAATCGATGAGCGAGCAGCTGCTATGTCATGCTCTTCATCCAACCGGTCCAAAGCATCTTGCCGTGCTGTCTCGTTGTCCGCTTCAACATAAGCCGTCACGCGAGGTGAATCGTGACGGATATCACTGGGGAGAACCGCCTCTTCTCCATAGACCATGAAGAACGGTGTGTATCCTGTTGATCTGTTGGGTGTGGTATTGATGCTCCATAACACAGATGGTAATTCTTCTACCCAACAACCCGGTGTTCTCTGCAAAGGAACCATAATCCGGGGCTTGATGCCTCTCAAAATCTCTTGATTAGCCCTTTCTGCTTGACCATTGGACTGTGGGTGTGCCACTGATGAAACTCAAGCCGGATGTGCTCCCGTTCGCAGAACTCCTTCATGGCACCCTTGGACAAATTGGTACCATTATCTATGATGATACTGTGTGGAAAGCCAAAACGGAAAATCACTTTTTTGATAAACTGAACCGCCGTGGCCGCATCACACTTGCTAACCGGTTCTGCCTCCACCCACTTTGTGAACTTGTCAACCGCCACCAGGATGTGGGTCTTCTTATCTTTGGACCTTTTGAAAGGCCCAACCATATCCAGCCCCCAAGTCGCAAATGGCCAAGTAATTGGAATCATTCTCAATTCTTGAGCCAACACATGAGCACGTCTTGAAAACTTTTGGCAACCATTACATCGTCTGACCAGATCCTCCGCATCAGCATGAGCAGTTAACCAATAGAAGCCATGGCGAAATGCTTTAGCTACCAAAGATTTTGAACCGGCGTGGTGACCACAATCTCCTTCGTGGATCTCACGCAAAATTTCACAGCCTTCTTCAGGAGACACACAGCGTTGAAACGCCCCTGATATACTGCAATGATGCAACTCGCCATTGACAATAGTCATGGACTTGGACCGCCGGACTATCTGTCGGGCCAGAATCTCATCCTCTGGTAACTCGCCCCAGTTCATGTACGCCAGGTAAGGAAGCGTCCAATCCGGAATGACATGAAGAGCTGCCACCAATTGAGCCTCCGGATCAGGAATAGCCAAATCCGCTTCACCAGGGAGCTTGACCAACGGGTAGTGCAGCACATCCAGAAAAACATTGGGCGGGACCGGTTTGCGCTGAGAGCTCAGCCGGCTTAATGCGTCCGCCGCTTCATTCTTCCGTTGGTCCACGTGGTCCACCTGATAGCCTTTAAAATGACCAGCAACAATATCCACCTCATGATGATATGCTGCCATGAGTGGGTCCTTGGAGTCCCAAGTGCCAGACACTTGTTGAGCCACGAGGTCCGAGTCACCAAAGCACTTAACTCGACTTAGGTTCATCTCCTTAGCCATCCGGAGACCATGGATCAAGGCTTCATACTCAGCTGCATTGTTAGTACAAGGAAACATTAAGCGGAGAACGTAACAAAACTTATCACCTCGTGGGGAAGTTAATATGACTCCAGCCCCCGAGCCTTCCAATTGCCTGGATCCGTCAAAATGGATGGTCCAATATGTGTGATCCGGCTTTTCCTCAGGTGCTTGCATTTCCGTCCAATCATTGATGAAATCAACCAGTGCTTGAGACTTCACCGCCGTTCGAGGCACATACTTCAATCCGTGCGGCCCAAGCTCTATAGCCCACTTGGCAATCCGGCCAGTCGCTTCCCGGTTCTGGATGATATCCCCCAAAGGAGCAGAACTGACCACCGTAATTGGGTGCCCTTGGAAGTATTGCTTAAGCTTCCGTCTTGACATAAAAACTCCGTACACCAGCTTCTGCCAATGCGCATACCTTTGCTTGGACTCAATGAGTACCTCGCTAATATAATAGACCGGACGTTGAACCGGATGCTCCTTACCTGCCTCCTTTCGCTCCACCACAATAGCCACGCTGACCGCATGAGCATTAGCAGCAACATATAGCAGTAATGACTCCTTGTCAATGGGAGCGGCGAGCACAGGCGGATTGGCCAATTGCCGCTTTAAGTCCTCAAATGCTTCATCAGCAGCAGAACTCCAGACGAACTGGTCCGTCTTCTTCAACATCTGATACAAAGGGATTGCCTTCTCACCAAGGCGGCTGATAAACCGGCTTAACGCGGCAATCCGGCCTGCCAGGCATTGAACATCATTGATACACTTTGGTTTAGCCAGGGAGGTGATGGCTGTGATCTTCTCCGTATTAGCCTCAATTCCCCCGTCGGACACCAGAAAACCCAATAACTTGCCCGCCGGTACACCAAAGACACACTTGTCCGGATTTAGCATCATCTTGTACGTCCTTAGGTTATCAAAGGTTTCCTTCAAATCGTCAACCAGAGTCTCCTTCTCCCTGGACTTAACCATGATATCATCCATGTAAGCATGTACATTACGGCCAATCTGCTTGTGAAGACAATTTTGTACACACCGTTGATAAGTTGCCTGGGCACTTTTGAGCCCAAAGGGCATAGACACATAGCAGAAGGCTCCAAAGGGAGTTATGAATGTCGTCTTCTCCTGGTCCTTAACTGCCATTTTGATCTGATGATAGCCAGAATATGCATCCAAAAAACTTAAATGCTCACAACCCGCCGTAGCATCAATGATTTGATCAATACGGGGGAGGGCAAAAGGATCTGCTGGACAAGCCTTATTAAGATCTGTGTAATCCACACACATGCGCCAGGTGCCGTTTTTCTTAAGGACTAGCACCGGATTGGCAAGCCAGTCAGGGTGAAAAACTTCAACAATAAAACCAGCTGCTAAGAGCCTGGCTACCTCTTCTCCAATTGCCTTGCGTCTTTCTTCGTTAAACCGGCAGAGGAACTGTTTCACCGGTTTGTATTTAGGATCCACATTAAGGGTGTGCTCAGCGAGTTGCCTTGGTACACCTGGCATGTCAGAGGGCTTCCATGCAAAAATGTCCCGATTCTCACGGATGAACTCGATGAGCGCGCTTTCCTATTTCGGATCCAAGTTGGCACTGATGCTGAACTGCTTGGACGAATCGCCAGGTACGAAGTCAACAAGCTTAGTTTCTGCTGCCAATTTGAACTTCAGGGCTGGATCATGCTCCGTAGTTGGCTTTTTTAATGGAGTCATGTCCGCCGGATCAACACTGTCCTTATAATACTTCAGCTCCTCGGTGGCACAAACCGACTCTGCGTAAGCCGCATCTCCTTCCTCGCACTCCAAAGTGATTTTACGGCTTTCGTGGACTGTTATTGTCCCCTTGTAACCCGGCATCTTGAGCTGCAAATACACATAACAGGGCCGTGCCATAAACTTGGCGTAGGTCGGTCGCCCAAACAGGGCGTGATATGGACTTTGGATTTTCACCACTTCAAACGTCAATGTCTCCGACCTAGAATCATGATCATCTCCAAAGGCCACTTCCAGAGCTATCTTACCAACAGGATATGCTGACTTGCCAGGTACTACACCGTGGAACACCGTATTAGACGGTTTGAGATTTTTATCTGTTAGTCCCATACGACGGAAGGTCTCATAGTATAAGATATTAATGTTGCTCCCTCCATCCATGAGCACTTTGGTGAACTTGTAACCTCCCACCTGAGGTGCCACCACCAGAGCCAACTGACCCGGATTATCAACCTGGGGAGGGTGATCCTCTCTGCTCCATATGATTGGCTGTTCAGACCAGCGTAGATAACGGGGCACGGCCGGTTCAACAGAGTTGAATGCCCGCCTCTGAACCTTTCGGTCTCGCTTGTCCAAGCTAGTGGTGAAGACATGGTACTGCCCACTATTCAACTGCTTTGGGTTGCTCTGGTGACCTGACTGTTGCTGCTGCTGGTTATAACCACCCTGGTTGTTCTGATTATTTTGATTATTATGTCCGCCCGGATTACCATTAAATCCTGAACCGGAATTTCCTCCACCGTAACCCGGCCCGGATCCTGAGCCACCACCGGAGCCATGATCATACCAGAAAGCATTAGAATTCTTGAACTCCTGCATAATAAAGCAATCCTTCCAAAGGTGGTTTGTTGGCACCTCCTTCGTCCCATGTCTTGGACAGGGCTGGCTTAGTAGATAATTTAGGCGATCCGGGTTAGGGTTGGGTGCCCCACTGCGATTTTTCGGTTTACCCTTGCGTCGCTGGCCATTGTCCTACGCGTTGGTATTAGCCACAAAGTCCATGTTACCATCCGCTTTACGCTTGCCTCCACCACCATTGCCTGCCCAGTGATGCTGCTGACCTTTGGAGTTGTTGTTCCTCTTTCCCTTCCCTGCCTTGTCATCATCAGATTCGGGATCCTTGGTACTATCAGAATCAGCATACTTTACCAAACAAGCCATGAGGGTCCCCATGTCAGTGCAATGGCGCTTCATCCGTCCCAACTTCAGCTTTAGGGGCCCAAACCGGTAGTTGCCTTCTAGGGTTAAGACTGCGGTGTCAGTGTTGATGCGGTCTGATGAATGCAACACTTGTGAGACCCGGCGTATCCAATGAGTCGTCGATTCTCCTTCCTCCTGGACACAGGCAGCTAAGTCTACTATCGACATGGGCTGCTTACATGTATCCTTGAAATTATTGATAAACCGGGCTCGTAATTGGGCCCATGAACTGATAGAATTGGCCGGTAAGCTTTTTAACCAAGTGCGGGCCATTCCTTCAAGCATCATGGTGAAGTATTTCGCACATGCCGCATCATCCACATCCAGCATCTCCATGGCCATCTCATAGCTCTCCACCCATGTCTCTGGGGGTTGATCCGCCGTGTAATTTGGTACCTTGCGTGGGCCCTTGAAATCCTTGGGTAGGCGCACATTGCGTAAAGCGGGGACAAGGCAAGGCACCCCCAAAGAGCTAGAAGTAACACCGGGTTCGATCGAAATAGTTGGACGAACCGGCGTAAGCTGCCGATCCTGATATTGTGCGGCTAACTCGGCCTCCCTGCGTGCTCGGGCCCGGTCCACCACTTCCTGAGCGTTATCAGCACCATCCGCCGGGTTGTTGCCGCGGGGTGCTCCACGTCATTCATTACTTGACACTGCCGGTTCCTCCATACGCCTGCTATAGCTCCGGCTTGGGCGAGGGGTCGAGTGGATCCGGTCGCGGCTGTACGAGTATGCTTCCTGTTGGTCCAAAGCTATCCTAAGAAGCTCCTTGACCCGTCGCGTCTCTATCGCCTGCGGTGAGTCACCTTCAATTGGAATGGCCTCCAGCCGTGCAGTAGCGGCGACAAGATTGTCCATTGGGTTGGAGTAGTGACCCGGAGGTGTTGAAACAGCCTGAGGTATAACGGTGTTTTGACGAGGCAGATCCATCCGACGAGGCTGAACCGGCGCACGGGTCCCAAGAGCTTCCGCCCGGTTTCCCTCCAGCGGATTACTGGTTCCTGCTCCCAGGGTGTTGAAAAGGTCTCTGGCCTCGAAAACCGGAGGCAAACCGGATCGGTACTTCCTCCTCATGACTTCATGCGACGCGTTCTGGTCCAACATGAGCCTGTAGGCTTGTGCGTCTAGAGCGGCCCGCTCTGTGGCCATCCTGGTATCCTCAGCTGCCAGGTCCGCCTTGGCCTGGGTGATCTGTTCCCTTACCTTTGCAATCTCCGCGTTGTGGATGTCCTGATCCGCCGGATTAGCTTCCGCCATAAGCACAGCCAATGCCTCAAATAGCTCTGATAGAACTTGAGCCGGTGAGCGCACAGGGCCTCCTGCCCCGGCAGCCACCGCCGCTGCTGAACCGGAGGTTGTTGCCGCAGCGGTCGAAGAATGAAGCGCTGCTTGTGTGCCGGCCATGAATATTCCAACTCGGTTGGGAAGATCAGAGGGGTCCAGAATACTGTCGCCGTCGGAACAGCCCCCAATCCGGCCATCTTGTAGCTGATATAGAGATTCAGTTTCTCCGGTTGATGACTCATCGCCGGAGTAAATGACGGTCTCGCCGCCAGATCCCGATCCATCCTCATGACCTCCTCCATGGATGACTCCCATGAAGGCACGCTTCATGGCCGGTTTAACCCGGGCAGATCACGCACGCTGAGCCGTTTCGACGAGGTCGGTGCAGATATCCGGCTCAGGGCCCGGTTCTCCGATCTTGCCGATGAAAACGTGTATGCCACCAAAGGGGACCCGGTACCCGTACTCAACTGAGCCAGCCTCGGGGCCCCAGCCTGCATCATCGATGTAAAGCTTGCCACGACGACTCTTAGTCACCCGGCCTATGGCATAGCCCTCGAGTCCTTCAAAGCGTCCCTCCAAGAACTTGAAACCATCATGCGATAGCCCGACGGTGGGCGCCAACTGTCGTGGTTTTGTCATGGCAGATGTCCTAGAGAAAGGACTAGGTCATGGAGCCATCGCGACGGGTTAGCTTGAAGGGGTTAAAGCGGACACGGGGTCGCAAGAGAGTTTATACTAGTTCGGCCCCTTCGATGAAGGTAAAAGCCTACGTCTAGTTGTGATGGAATTGATGGGGTTTCGATGACCAGGGAGCAAACAAGCTTCACCTATGTCTCGAGTTGTTGTCTGTTGTCCTTGAATCGCCGCCGGGTCGTCCCCTTATATACACGGGTGACGCCCGTCGGTTCATAGAGTCCCAATACCGGCTCATAGATGTGTCCGGTTTGGTCTCTACTTATTCCTAACTTACAATACAAGTTAAATACCAACGTCGGTTTACGGCTACAGGCCTTGAACCGACTATGGGCCTTGAGCCATCATCTGCCTTCTTGGGCTTTAACATACTTAACTACTGACGAAGTTAACCCGGCCCAGATAGGCCAGTTTACGCCCAGTAGTGATATCCCCAAC
>NC_041392.1:263819784-263895511 GCF_002162155.2 Triticum dicoccoides
CGGTTGATGACTCATCGCCGGAGTAAATGACGGTCTCGCCGCCAGATCCCGATCCATCCTCATGACCTCCTCCATGGATGACTCCCATGAAGGCACGCTTCATGGCTGGTTTAACCCGGGCAGATCACGCACGCTGAGCCGTTTCGACGAGGTCGGTGCAGATATCCGGCTCAGGGCCCGGTTCTCCGATCTTGCCGATGAAAACGTGTATGCCACCAAAGGGGACCCGGTACCCGTACTCAACTGAGCCAGCCTCGGGGCCCCAGCCTGCATCATCGATGTAAAGCTTGCCACGACGACTCTTAGTCACCCGGCCTATGGCATAGCCCTCGAGTCCTTCAAAGCGTCCCTCCAAGAACTTGAAACCATCATGCGATAGCCCGACGGTGGGCGCCAACTGTCGTGGTTTTGTCATGGCAGATGTCCTAGAGAAAGGACTAGGTCATGGAGCCATCGCGACGGGTTAGCTTGAAGGGGTTAAAGCGGACACGGGGTCGCAAGAGAGTTTATACTAGTTCGGCCCCTTCGATGAAGGTAAAAGCCTACGTCTAGTTGTGATGGAATTGATGGGGTTTCGATGACCAGGGAGCAAACAAGCTTCACCTATGTCTCGAGTTGTTGTCTGTTGTCCTTGAATCGCCGCCGGGTCGTCCCCTTATATACACGGGTGACGCCCGTCGGTTCATAGAGTCCCAATACCGGCTCATAGATGTGTCCGGTTTGGTCTCTACTTATTCCTAACTTACAATACAAGTTAAATACCAACGTCGGTTTACGGCTACAGGCCTTGAACCGACTATGGGCCTTGAGCCATCATCTGCCTTCTTGGGCTTTAACATACTTAACTACTGACGAAGTTAACCCGGCCCAGATAGGCCAGTTTACGCCCAGTAGTGATATCCCCAACACCCCCCCCCTTGGGCCCATGCGCCTAGGGTTGGGGGGAAACCCTAAAGGGGGCGCCCCCTTGCTTGGGGGGCAAGCCCCCTCCCCTTGCCCCCCCCCTCTAGATCTCATCTAGAGGGGGCCGGCCACCTTCCTCCTTCCCCTATAAATAGAGGGGCAAGGGGAGGGCTGCAAACAACATCCAAGGTGCAGCCCCTCCCCTCCCCAACACCTCTCCTCCTCCATAAGAGCTTGGCGAAGCCCTACTGGAGTACTGCAGCTTCACCACCACCATGCCGTCATGCTGCTGTTGGAGCCCTCTTCCTCAACCTCTCCCTCCTCCTTGCTGGATCAAGGTGCGGGAGACGTCCTCGCTCCGTACGTGTGTTGAACGCGGAGGTGCCGTCCATTCGGCACTAGGATCTTCGGTGATTTGGATCACGACGAGTATGACTCCATCAACCCCGTTCTCTTGAACGCTTCCGCTCATGATCTACAAGGGTATGTAGATGCACTAGGATCTTCCGCTCGTTGCTAGATGACTCCATAGATTGATCTTTGTGATGCGTAGAAAATTTTAAAATTCTGCTACGTTCCCCAACAAAGCATTGACATATCATTGCAGTGACGTTTGAGCCTTCCTAACTTCTGTTTGAGCGGCAGAAAACGGCAATTGCCCTCCAACGTTAGCACTGCGGTATCCGCATTGATACGATCCGATGAATGCAGAATAGCTGAGACCCGCTTTACCCAATGGGTCGTGGACTCCCCATCCTCTTGGACACAAGCGGCCAGATCCACAATTGACATGGGTTGCTTACAAGTATCTTTGAAGTTCTGGATAAACCGGTGCTTCAATTCAGCCCAAGATCCCACAGAGTTAGTTCGTAAGCTTTTTAACCAAGTGCGAGCTGTTCCTTCCAACATCATGGTGAAGTATTTAGCACATACTGCTTCATCCACATCTAACATCTCCATTGCCATCTCATAGCTCTCAACCCATGCCTCTCGTTGCAGATCGGTGGTATAATTGGGTACCTTACGAGGTCCTTTGAAATCCTTGGGCAGTCTCACATTACACAAAGAGGGGGTAAGACACGACACCCCTAAGGAACTGAATACCACACCTGGCTCTACTGAAGCGGTAGGGTGAACCGGAGTAGGTTGACGGGCTCCGTGCAGAGCTGCTAACTCGGCCTCTCGACACGCGCGACCATGGTCTACCACATCCTACGCATTAGCACCTCCCCCTGCCGGGTTGTGCCCTCGTGGAGGATTACGGTGACGTGCGCTGCTTGATACGGCCGGTTCATCCTCAACGTGCCTGCTGTAGCTCCGTCTTGGACGGGGGGTGGAATGAATCCTCTTGTGGCTGTGTGAATATGCCTGCTGCTGGTTTAGAGCTGTTTGAAGGAGATCTCTGGCCCGTCGTGCCTCAATTGCAACTGGTGATTCGCTGTCGGTCGGGAGGGCTGCCAATTGTGAAGCGGCGGTCACAATGTTGTCCAACGGGTTGGAGTAATGCCCGGGAGGTGTTGGAACATACTGTGGCACAATGTTGTTCTGACTAGGAGGGTCCATCATGCACGGCTGAACCGGTGCTCCTGTTCCTGGCGCCTCCATCCGGTTTAATATTGGCTGGTTACTAGTTCCTGCTCCTGGCGTATTGAAGAGATTTCGTGGCTCATAATCCGACGGGAGATGCGATCGGTATCTTCTTCTCATGACTTCTTCGGAAGCGTTCTGATCCAGCCTATTCTGGTAGGCCTGAGCTTCCAACTTGGCCCGTTCTATAGCCATCCTAGCGTTCTCTGCCGCTAGGTCTGCTTTAGCCTGAGCTATCTGATCTTTCACCTTTGCAATCTCCATGTTGTGCTGATCCCGGGCTGCTGCATCCACCTTTGTGGCCATCAATGTTGCCAAAGTGTCGAACAAGTTAGACAAGACTTGAGTTGGAGGCGGTGCAGAGCTTCCTGCCCCTGTTGGCGTGGCCGTTGTTGAACCGGAGAGTATTGCTGCGGCGGCTGATGAGTGAGGCACTGACTGTGTACCGGCCATGAAGATGGCGGCCCGGTTTGGCAGATCAGGAGAGTCTGGAATACTATTGCCCTCGGAACCTCCACTAATCCGGCCATCCTGCAACTGATAGAGCGATTCGGTCTCTCCAGAAGACTCGTCGTCGGAACAGACAACAGTTTTTCCATCGGACGCCAGTCCGTCCTCGTATTCTGCTCCATGGATGACACCTACGAAAACATGCTTCGCCACGGGCTGAACCGGGGAAGGGCTTGCACACTGAGCCGTCTCGATGATGTCGGTGCAGGTGTCCGACTCAGGACCCGGTTCGCCAATCTTGCCGATGAAGACTTGAATCCCCCCAAAAGGGACCCGGTACCCGTATTCAATTGAATCGGCCTCGGGGCCCCATCCTACGTTGTCGATGTAGAGCTTGCCACGATGACTCTTTGTCATCCGTCCCACAGCGTATCCCTTGAGTCCATCAAAGCTACCCTTTAAGAACTCGAAACCATCGTGCGATAGCCCCACGGTGGGCGCCAACTGTCGTGGGTTTGTCACGGTAGATGTCCTCATGAAAGGACTTGGTCATGGAGCCATCGCAATGGGTTAGCTTAAAGGGGTTAAACCGGACAAGGGGACACGGGAGTTTATACTAGTTCAGCCCGTTCGATGAAGGTAAAAGCCTACGTCTAGTTGTGATTGGTATTGGTAGGGTTTCGAAGACCAGGGAGCGAATTCGCTTTGGCTGGCTCTCGAATTATCGGCTGTCGTCCCTAAACCGCTGACGGGTCGTCCCTTTATATACATAGGTTGACGCCCGCCGGTTTACAGAGTCCCGAAGCCGGATCATAGATGTGTCCGGTTCGGTCTCTACACTTCCTATCTTACAATGCAAGTTACATAATTAGGTTGGTTTACATCTACAGGCCTTAACTAGCCTCTAGGCCTTGGGCCTTCATAAAGCGCCATCATTTTTACATCTTCATGGGCTTCTAATCTTCATAAAGCTAATCCGACTACTCCTCGCCGGTTTACGTCCAGTAGTAATATCCCCAACAGAACCCCTGATCCGACAAGTGCCCAAAGTGCGAGGACTCTACAGGTTTTTCTGCCCTTGGCAAGACGCCACACTTGTTCCTTCTCATCCTAACACAGGATTTTAAAACGCGCACAATATGTTCCAACAATCCTATTTTCTACCTGTGAGGGTGGGGTATTTTGAACATGTTGTCGACTAATTTGGAAATTTGGATTGCTATATTTGGATTAAAGGTACTAGTACCATGGTCATAACTGACATGAAGGAGGAAATTATTTCTAGATTTGGATAGGGAATACATTGTGTTCTCATATTATTTTTCCTACAGTGCATTCCTTGCTCTGCCAGAACACATGTGATCAAGATGCTCGGCCTTGCCATAACTGAATACACCAGTTTAATGGTCACATTGAAGACAAGCCATGGATATAAGTTCCGAGTTGGATTCATGAACCAAGAAGATCGCTGTTTTTTATGGCCGAACTTGGATAAACTTTCTCAAGTGTTACAGACTGAAAGTTGGCGCACGAATGTTGATGGAAATAGCAGAACCTGATCTCATCTTCACTGTGATCTTCCACCCCGACGTCGTTCCAAGTGTTCATCAATGTTAGTTTTGTATCTGGTTCTTGCTTGTTGCCTCGATTACTTCTTAATCCACCTATTTTGTCTAACTAATCACAATTTAACTTTAGAAGTAGCAACAAATCTCTCACGAAGATGCTACTTCTAACTAATATTTCTTATAATTGGTGGCACGTGTAGGTTTTTTCAAAGTTAAGAAGGCTCATTTGTTATTCTATAAGAACTCGACTGTTACTGATGGCACTAAAGTTGACTGGGACGACATCCACAAGTTCCTACACTTTATTGATCGTCTTGAGGTCCTTGTGGGGCGTTTGAATGGTGGAAGGCCACGATGGATATGTGTGCCACTACTGCACTAGTTGAACAGGTCCAACTGTGTCGAGAAACCTATGGTACAAGCTATTTTCTGTTATATATGTTGTTCATAAACTCTTGCTTATACACAGTTTTATAATTGTGAACTTCTTGAAACAGAAACTGCCCAGTTCTATTGTTCCTATACAGATGCCTGACCATGGTCGGGTCAAACTTGCGCTTGGTCACAATAGGATGTTTATGTCGACCTACTCCATTCCTCTTGGAGGTGAAAAGATACTTATTCATGGGTGGTCTCAAATAATGAAGGCCCATCCATCTTGGAGAATGCGATGGAAGGTTATTCATGCTTTTCCATGGCTCTAAAGCGAATATCCTATTTATTGACCACATTGCGAGATGAAGCCGCTTTCAGAAGGTTGTGGATGCACGGGGTGGCGCCTGGGCCTTTTCCTGGGGCTTGGCGGCCTCACCCTTGGTTAACTGTAGGCAAAGTAGCACTGTTCGAGGCGTGCTTTGTACGGTTCAACCTGTATAAGTACTCATACTGCTTTTCAGCTATGGTTGTTAAGTGCCCCTGCTAGTTTCAGTTAAGGTTGTTAAGTACTCCTGTTGCTTTTACAGTCTATCATGTTTCTTCAGTACTATCTTCCTCTAGCCACCAAAACCAAACCAGGGCCAGCCTCCCAGGACTGGATGTGCCTCAGCGCACGCATCGCCGCCCCACCATCTCCTAAATCGTTAATGCCGACGTCCGATGCCTCGCCGTTGTCCTCCGCGCGCTTTGGTGCGCTCACCACGCCGCCGCCCTCTCGCATTGTCAACATGGTCAACAAACAAGAGGAATCGGGAGAGGACTGTATGTGGAGAGGATGCTAGTAGGGGCCCACCATGTCCATGGCCGTACGCAAGGAAGTTCCTCATATTTTGTTATATATACTCCATTGTCAGCGTATGGAAAAAGAAAATGCTTCCTCCTAGTGGTTTTGTGACATCTGGGACCCATGACATTTTCAGCGATATAGTCAATAGACAAGAGAACAGCACAAGATCGGCTGACACCTGGGACGTAGCTGCTCGAACAGTATTTTTTTGTTATTGTTGAGACGGAGCAGGGTTTCAATAGGGCTATCGCCCGTCTAGCCCAGGCTTATATTTTATGTTCACCACATGACCAGCCCAACTATTTTTTCTTTGTGAAAATGAGCCCAGTTTATTTTTTAAAAGAATACCCAATCCAGGCCTACTTATTTTTGTACGCCCTGATGGGCTGCAACTCTTTCAAGATGCCTGCAAGAAATCTTGAAAGTAATATGAAATGGGTTGTAAATATAAAAAAAACAGATGACAAATTGGCAATTACTTTATAATTTCTGATTTTTTCACATTTTCATATTCCAATTTCACTCGGCTTTAACCTAATTTAAATATATCTTCAAAGTACTTTAAATCTGGCTCGATATTTTGGTATTAAAAATAGTTTGGAACCCATAGAAATATGCGAAATTTCGTTTAAATTTTTAACCTTGGCCCTGACAACAAAAAATGGACTGCAATAAATTGCATAAGAAGTTGCAATGAGCTATAAATTATTTAAAAAATAGGGAATGGTCTGACTTGTGGTCCTATTAAGTTGACATGTATGCAAGATTTTTTACTTATTATATACGCCAACAAACGATTCTAGCAGACGTAACCGTTGGATGTCAATCCAACGGCCGTCATGTTTCTTCAATCTCTGATCTTCTTGCTCCAGCCACGAAATCCAGCGCCGGCGGGACCGCCTGCTCCCGCCTCCCATGGCCAGCTGTGCTGTCGCGCAGGCCTCACCGCCCCCTACTACTCCCACCTTTAGCCAAGCCATCCCTCTACTCACCCACATCCCTCAACTGTTGTGGCTTCGCCACCTCCAGGTCATTCCCTTCCTGGGTCTCACCTCGTCCATCGCACTGGTGTTCTCGGCACGGCGTGGTCAACGTTGTCAACAAACGACAACATCGGAAGAGGGATGTACATGGAGAGGCTGACAGTTGGGACCCACATGGTCCATGGCCGGACGCAAGCAAGTACCTCCTTATTAAGCCAAAAAATGAATACTCCCAATGACAGCTTGCACCCACCAGCTATATCTTCGCACGCAAGGAAGTGCGCTCCTTATTACGCACAAAAAAATGAATACTCCCCCTGCTAGCTAGGACCCACCATAGTGGGAGGCTGACTTGTGGGCCTACTAAGTTGACACAGAGGGAGGGATTTGTCAACTTAGTCAACAAACGATTCTATCACCAGTGACCGTTGGATTGTTAACATCCAACGGTCGTCCTGCTTCTTCAACCTCTGATATTCTTGCTCCAGTCGTCCAAACCACCGCGTGCACTTGCCTCCCGTGGTCGGCTGTGCTGCTGCAGAGGCCTCACCACCCCCTACTACTCCCACCGCTGGCTAGGCCATCCCTCTACTCACCCACACCCCCTGTTATTCTGCGGTGACGGCAGCCTCACACCGCAGCCAAACCAGTCAACCCTCATACTCCTCTCCGCGTGGGCATCCACTGCCGCGTCTTCCCCGGCTCCGTGTCGTCCCCTTCCTAGGCCTCGCCGTTGTCCATCGCCTTGGTGCTCTCGGCACGGCGTGGTCAATGTGGTCAAGGAACGACTTCCATTGAACGAGTACCGTACGTGGAGAGGCTGATAGCTGGGTCCACGGCCGCAGCAAGGAAGTGCAACCTTATTACGCGCAAAATAATGATTCTTCCACCTGACAGCAGGGACCCACCAGACGGGCCACCGTATTTCATGGAAAAAATGTTTCCCCTGACTACTGGGACCCACCAGCTACATCTTCGCACGCAAGGAAGTGCCTCCTTATCCTCCCTGACAGTCAGGGCCCACCTGGTCAAAGCGTAGGTAGCATTGTCATTCTGGTCGCGAACGTGTATGTACATACTGGTTGATTGGTCTGTCTGCAGGCTACAGCGATGAACCGTGGCCGAGTAAGGAAGGGCATGTGTCATAGTAGAGGTGCGCACGTAGCATGTCATGCAGTCCTGTTAATATCGTGTACACGTATGTACAACCAGGGTGCATGGCCACGTACGTACATATGGGCGGGGTCTCGAATGCCTACTCGTGCATACATATGTCCAGGGCTCGTGTACATGGAGAGGCAGCGACGGCGTCCTGTTCATCGGCAGCCAACAGGCTGGGTCGGAACAGAGGAAACAGTGTCATGTTCATTGGGAGCCAAGTGACTGGGTTGGAACGTGTCATGTTCATCGGGAGGCAACAGACTAGGTCGGAATGGGTCCTGTTCAATGGGAGCCTACTGGCTTGGACGAAACAGCTGCAACGGGGTCTGGTGATACGTCCATTTTGCATCATGCTTTTATATTGATATTTATTACATTATGGGCTGTTATTACACATTATGTCACAATACTTATGCCTATTCTCTCTTATTTTACAAGGTTTACATGAAGAGGGGGAATGCCGGTAGCTGGAATTCTGGGCTGGAAAAGGAGCAAATATTAGAGACCTATTCTCCACAACTCCAAAAGTCTTGAAACTTCATGGGAGCATGTTTCAGAATATATAAAAAATATTGGGCGAAGGAAGTATCAGAGGGGGGCCACCCACCATCCACGAGGGTGGGGGCGCACCCTACCCCCCTGGGTGCGCCCCTGCCTCGTGGGCCCCCTGGCAGGCCTCCGGTGCCCATCTTCTGCTATATGAGGTCTTTTGCCCTGGAAAAAATCATAAGCAAGCTTACGGAACGAAACTCCGCCTCCACGAGGCGGAACCTTGGCGGAACCAATCTAGGGCTCCGGCGGGGCTGTTCTGCCGGGGAAACATCCCTCCGGGAGGGGGAAATCATCACCATTGTCATCATCATCGATCCTCTCGTCGGGAGGGGGTCAATCTCCATCAACATCTTCACCAGCACCATCTCATCTCAAACCCTAGTTCATCTCTTGTATCCAATCTTTGTCCCAAAACCTCAGATTGGTACATGTGGGTTGCTAGTAGTGTTGATTACTCCTTGTAGTTGATGCTAGTTGGTTTATTTGGTGGAAGATCATATGTTCAGATCCTTTATGCATATTAATACCCCTCTGATTATGAACATGAATATGATTTGTGAGTAGTTATGTTTGTTCCTGAGGACATGAGAGAAGTCTTGCTATAAGTAGTCATGTGAATTTGGTATTTGTTCGATATTTTGATGAGATGTATGTTGTCTCTCTTCTAGTGGTGTCATGTGAACATCGACTACATGACACTTCACCATTATTTGGGCCTAGAGGAAGGCATTGGGGAGTAATAAGTAGATGATGGGTTGCTAGAGTGAAAGAAGCTTAAACCCTAGTTTATGAGTTGCTTCGTAAGGGGCTGATTTTGGATCCATATGTTTCATGCTATGGTTAGGTTTACATGATAGTTGAGTGTGTGGACTTGCTGAAAAGCTCTATTCTTGACTCTTTTTGATGTTATGATAAATTGCAATTGCTTCAATGACTGAGATTATAGTTTGTTAGTTCCCAATGAAGTTTCTGAACCATGCTTGACATTGTGAATTGGTTGTTACTTGAGCATAAGAAATCATATGATAAAATCTATTTATGTTGCTGTTATAAGAATGATCATGATGCCCTCATGTTCGTATTTTATTTTTATCGACACCTCTATCTCTAAACACGTGGACATATTTTTTGATTTCGGCTTCCGCTTGAGGACAAGCGAGGTCTAAGCTTGGGGGAGTTGATACGCCCATTTTGCATCATGCTTTTATATCAATATTTATTGCATTATGGACTGTTATTACACATTATATCTCAATACTTATGTCTATTCTCTCCTATTTTACAAGGTTTACCATGAAGAGGGGGAATGTCGGCAGCTGGAATTCTGGCTGGAAAAGGAACAAACATTGGAAACCTATTCTGCATAGCTCCAAAAATCCGGAAACTCCACGAAACTTATTTTTGAAATTAATAAGAATTATTGAGCAGAAGAAACACCTCAGGGGGCCCACACCCTGGCCAGGAGGGTGGGGGGCGCGCCCACCCCTACTGGGCGCCCCCTGTCTCCCGGGCCCCCTGGTGGCCCTCCGGTGTCCATCTTTTGCTATATGAAGGCTTTTACCCTGGAAAAAAAATGTGGGCAAGCTTACGGGACGAAACTTCGCCACCACGAGGCGGAACCTTGGCGGAACCAATCTAGGGCTCCGGCGGAGCTATTCTGCCGGGGAAACTTCCCTCCGGGAGGGGGAAATCATCACCATTGTCATCACCAACGATCCTCTCATCGGGAGGGGGTCAATCTCCATCAACATATTCACCAGCATCATCTCCTCTCATAACCCTAGTTCATCTCTTGTATCCAATCTTGTATCAAAACCACAAATTGGTACCTATGGGCTGCTAGTAGTGTTGATTACTCATTGTAGTTGATGCTAATTGGTTTACTTGGTGGAAGATCATATTTTCAGATCCTTAATGCATATTATTACTCCTCTGATTATGAACATGAATATGCTTTGTGAGTAGTTACGTTTGTTCCTGAGGACATGGGTGAAGTCTTGCTATTAGTAGTCATGTGAATTTGGTATTCGTTCATATTTTGATGAGATGCATGTTGTCTTTTCCTCTAGTGGTGTTATGTGAACGTCGACTACATGACACTTCACCATTATTTAGGCCTAGAAAAAGGCATTGGGAAGTAATAAGTAGATGATGGGTTGCTAGAGTTACAGAAGATTAAATCCTAGTTTATACGTTGCTTCGTAAGGGGCTGATTTGGATCCATATGTTTAATGTTGTGGTTAGGTTTACCTTAATACTTCTTTTGTAGTTGAGGATGCTTGCAAGAGGGGTTAATCATAAGTGGGATGCTTGTCCAAGGAAGGGCAGTACCCAAGCACTGGTCCAACCACATATCAAATTATCAAACTACCAAACGTGAATCATATGAACGTGATGAAAACTAGCTTGACGATAATTCCCATATGTCCTCGGGAGCATTTTCCTTTATATAAGACTTTGTCCAGGCTTGTCCTTTGCTACAAAAAGGATTGGGCCATCTCGTTGCACCTTATTTACTTTTATTACTTGTTACCCGTTGAGGGAGTCCTGGATTAGGGGGTCTCCGGACAGCCGGACTATATCCTTTGGTCGGACTGTTGGACTATGAAGATACAACATTGAAGACTTCGTCTCGTGTTCGGATAAGACTCTACTTGGCGTGGAAGGCATGCTAGGAAATACGGATATGTATATATCCTCCTTTGTAACCGACCTTGTGTAACCCTAGCCCCCTCCGGTGTCTATATAAACCAGAGGGTTTTAGGGCTAGTTTGGTTTGCACCCTGAGATGCATGCCTGGAAATTTTTGCAGCCTGGCATGTGCCTGGAAAGTCCAAGATTTTTGCCTGGCCAGGCCAGCCACGCACCGACGTGTTTGGTTTCTACCCTAGCCGGCCCCTTTTGTCCTTTAGCGATTAGAATATTTCTCCAAACAATAGTGTGTCCTTCCCTGTGTTTAATTAGTGCCTGGCTACGCTGCAGAATGTCCAGGCAGCTGGAACCGGACGCCTGGTCCAGGCTGATTACTTTGCCTAGGGTTTTTCCATTTTTTTTATTCTCATCGGGCTAATCACATAGTGAAACAACCAGGCCCAGGTACGTGCTTTCTCTCCAGGGCACGAACCAAACAACGACCAGGCCAGTTCCAGGCACCATCCAGGCCAGGCACTTATGGATGTGGACGCGAACCAAACTGACCCTTAGTCCGTAGGACAACATACAATCATACAATAGGCTAGCTTCTAGGGTTTAGCCTCTCCGATCTCGTGGTAGATCAACTCTTGTAATACTCATATCATCAAGAATAAATCAAGCATGACATAGGGTTTTACCTCCATCAAGAGGGCCCGAACCTGGGTAAAACATCGTGTCCCCTGCCTCCTGTTACCATCCGCCTTAGACGCACAGTTCGGGACCCCCTACCCAAGATCCGTTGGTTTTGACACCGACATTGGTGCTTTCATTGAGAGTTCCTCTGTGTCGTCGCCGTTAGGCTTGATGGCTCCTACAATCATCAATAGCGATGTAGTCCAGGGTGAGACTTTTCTCCCCAGACAGATCTTTGTGTTCGGCGGCTTTGCACCGCGGGCCAACTCACTTGGCCACCTGGAGCAGATCGAAAGTTATGCCCTTGGCCACCAGGTCAAGTTTGGAAGCTTAAACTACACGGACGATATCCGCGGAGACTTGATCTTTGACGGATTCGAGCCCCTGCCTTGTGCGCCAGGCGGTCCCGATGAGTACGATCTAGCTCTACCATTGGACAGTGTTCGAGAAATCGCACCAGCAGCCGCTCCGGCCCTTAATTCGGAGCCAATTGCGCCATCCATGGATGGGTGGATAGACCCCGCCACGGAGGCCGTATCCTCTGCGGCGATCGAGCCGAATATCGACCTTACCCTTCACGAGAGCCGTGTTGCTAAACTGTCGGATCCTTCTCCGGCCACGGACTCCGAAACGCCTGCGCCCGTTCCAGTCGAATCCGACTGGGCGCCGATCATGGAGTTTACCTCCGCGGATATTTTTCAACACTCGCCCTTTGGCGACATACTAAACTCATTAAGGTCTATCTCCTTGTCAGGAGAGTCCTGGCCGAACTACGTCCGGCAGGATTGGGATGCGGATGACGAAGAAATTCACCGCCCACCAACCACCCACTTAGTAGCCACTGTCGAAGACTTAACCAACATGCTCGACTTTGACTCCGAAGACATCGACGGTATGGACGACGATGCGGGAGGCGAAGAGGAACCACTGCCCACAGGGCACTAGACGCCCACTTCATCACATGACGTACACACGGTGGACACACCCAAAGAAAACAACGACGAGGAACGAAAGGACGCAGCGAAGGGTTGTTCCCTCGAGAAGCAATCAAAGCGGCGGCGTAAGCGCCGCTCCAAATCCCGCCTCGGCAGAAACAACGATCATATAGACCCAGCATTACAGCAGGGTAAACCATCGCCGGACCACGGCAACACAGAGAATCAAATCGAACAACCCGACTCTGTCAAAGATAATAATCCGGACGACATCACACCGGACAGACAGCCGGAGCAACAGAATGCCCATCAAAGGCTTGTCGCCACCGCGAGGAGTCTTAAAAAGCAGAAGCAAAGGCTCAAGGCTGCGCAAGACACACTCAGAATCAGATGGAGTAAAGTAGTCAACACAACAGCGAAGTACGGCGGTAATCGCCACACCAAGAGCTACCCGAAGTGGAAGTTGCTACCTGGATTCGATGAGGAGGCCTTAGATCCCCCGCAACCAAAAATTAAAACGGTCATCTGGCCGGATAGACGACCTCACGACCAACATAGAGTGGCAAACAACGCCGCACATAAGCCAATACGTGATCCACGCGAGGGCTCGCATCAAAAGGACGGTGCAACCAGATCCATCTATGGACCACGCAAGCGCGCTCCAACATACGATGCAACACAACAAACATCCGAACACCATGGTACACCCAGATACAGGGGTGCCGCACACCCCCTATGTTTCACCGATGAGGTGCTAGACCATGAATTTCCAGAGGGATTCAAACCCGTAAACATAGAGGCATACGACGGAACAACAGACCCTGGGCTCTGGATTGAGGACTATATCCTCCATATCCATATGGCTCGAGGAGATGATCTCCACGCCATCAAGTACTTACCCCTCAAGCTCAAAGGGCCAGCTCGGCACTGGCTTAAAAGCCTCCTCGAAAGCTCCATTGAAAGCTAGGAAGAGCTCGAAGACGCTTTTCGGGCAAATTTTCAAGGGACTTATGTCCGACCTCCGGATGCGGACGATTTGAGTCATATAACTCAACAGCCTGGAGAGTCAGCCCGAAAGCTTTGGAACAGGTTTCTTACTAAAAAGAACCAAATAGTCGACTGTCCGGACGCTGAAGCCTTGGCAGATTTTAAGCACAGCGTCCGAGACGAGTGGCTTGCCAGACACCTCGGCCAAGAAAAGCCGAGCACAATGGAAGCATTAACAAGCCTCATGACCCGCTTTTGTGCGGGCGAGGACAGTTGGCTAGACCGATGCAGCACCAGCGACCCAAGTACATCCAAAGTTAGAGATGGAAATGGGAAATCACGACGCAGCAAAAATAATAAGCGCTGGAATAAGGAAGACAGCCCGAAGAGCACGGCGGTAAACGCCGGATTCAGAAGCTCTCGGCCAGGTCAGCAAAAGCCGCCCTCTAAAGGTGCCAGAGATGAACTGTCCAGCCTAAACAAAATTCTGGACCAAATATGTCAGATCTATAGCACCCCCAATAAACCTGCAAATCATACCCACAGAGAATGTTGGGTCTTCAAGCAGTCCGGCAAGCTCAACGTCGAACATAAGGGGCAGGCTACACCAAGCGAAGACGAGGATGAGCCTCGCAAGCAAAGCACTGGGGAACAGAAGAAATTTCCACCAAAAGTCAAAACAGTAAACGTGTTACACGTGATAAAGGGGAAAAACAAAGCGGCACTCCCAGACAAATATGCCCAAGGGCCTATCACCACGGAGTTCTGCCACTGGCCGTCTCAACCGATCACCTTCGACAATCACGATTACTCGGCAAGTATCCGGCGCGCAGGATGGGCTGTCTTGGTATTAGATCCAATAATTGACGGATACCACTTCACACGAGTCCTGATGGACGGTGGCAACAGTCTAAACCTGATATATCAGGACACAGTCCGCAAAATGGGGATAGACCCAACAAAAATTTTGCCACAGCAATACTACCTTTAAAGAAGTAACGCCAGGCCTAGGGGCTCATTGCACGGGCTCCCTGCTACTAGAGGTTATATTCGGCTTCCCCGATTACTTCCATAGTGAAAATTTAATCTTCCACATTGCTCCGTTCCAAAGTGGCTATCAAGCACTACTTGGACGCGAAGCTTTCGCTCGCTTCAATGCGATACCGCATTACGCTTCCCTCACACTTAATATGCCCAGTCTACATGGCATCGTTATGGTAAATGGAAATATTGAGCGATCCCGGTGCGCCGAAGAGAGGCAGCCGCACACTAAAACGACCTCACCAACTAAAGCATTTGATAGGTCGTCAAGACCATGGACATGGTTAGATGTGTCCGGTGCAGCTATACGTAATTCATACAGGTTTGATGGCCACACCCCTATTACAAATACAAGGGGCTCAATGCATGCAGACAAGTGGCAATTGTTACTCATCTTGAATTGTACATGGTTTCTTTAAACCTACCTTTTTGCATGACAACTTTTCACCTAAGTTCCTCTCTTTTATAGATGACCATCGTGCTACACCCGTCCAGGATACAGCACAACAGAGACACAGGCGCAGACGTGCAGCAGGGACCCGTTCCAAGGATTCTTTTTAGATTAAGACCCTGCGTCAACCTTTTTACTGTCTCTTGTTGATACACATCCCTCGAATTCTCAGTACAGTTGAGAAGGATGCTGACGTCTTGGCATGTGGCCACGTCAGAATAATGCACGTACCTGGACACCAGGGGCTTCTTACAAAGGGCACTGTTTAGGCCCGGTTTACACCATAAAGACTGAATACCTTAGGGAGTGTTCGATGTCGCGAGTTTGGCCTTATATGCATCAGCTCCGAATCATGTCTTTGGTCAAATGTTGGGTTTGTCCGGCTCCTGTGTTTTGCTTCCTTACGTTCCGCTCTATCGACTAAGGCGGCACCAGGAGAAGTACTGCGATTGTGCCCTGGTTCATCCGGACGAGCACCTCAGTAGAGAAAGCCGAAAACTGACTGTCATGATATAGTGTGAGACTGGTCAACCACTCGATGACCTATTGGAATCTTTGGGATTCCTCCACATTAACGAACGGCCGTTTCCTGGCCAGGCATGTACGCACCCCGAATCCGGACAAGCGCGGAGCCACCAGGGGCTATATTGTAG
This sequence comes from Triticum dicoccoides, assembly GCF_002162155.2. Taxonomy (NCBI): domain Eukaryota; kingdom Viridiplantae; phylum Streptophyta; class Magnoliopsida; order Poales; family Poaceae; genus Triticum; species Triticum dicoccoides. The sequence continues at coordinate 263,835,605 of NC_041392.1, forward strand.
CCCCACTGTCAAACTCCTATGGCTAAGTGAAAGTGTTAAAGCATTATAGTCCGGTTGCCTAGTTCGCTGCGCTATCACCTCCTTATTAGGACCAAGACATTGGATTAAGTGTGAATACACGTCTTCTGTGAACACCCCTGCATTATATGTGTGGGGGCTGAAGCCGACAACTGCAATCTTTCAGGTTATATACATGTATACATAAATGGCCGCACAGGAGGCATCACAATACTTTCGGGCAAAAGTATAAATACAGCCTTGATAAATTCAATAAAATGTTGTTTTTACAATGGGAATACATGTCACTCAAACATAACATTCTTCGAGCACTAGGCCTCTATCGTACGAGTGCCCTCAAGAACTTCTTCAAAATAGTGCTCGGCAGCCACTCGACCTATGGCCGAACCCTGCGCCGCGACAGTGGTGGCATCCATCTCCGCCCAGTATGTTTTGACATGGGCAAGGGCCATCCGCGAGCCTTCTATGCACGCCGACCTCTTCATCGCATTAATGCACGGCACCACACCAAGGAACTGCTGCACCAAGCTAAAATAGTTGTTCGGCTTTGGCCTTTCCGGCCACAGATGATCCACAACAGACCTTATGGCGAGTCCGGACAATCTATTGAGTTCGGCCCATTCGGCAAGCTGATTGATATGTCTCCAACGTATCTATAATTTTTGATTGCTCCATGCTATATTATCTACTGTTTTGGACTATATTGGGCTTTATTTTCCACTTTTATATTATTTTTGGGACTAACCTATTAACCGGAGGCCCAGTCCAGAATTGCTGTTTTTTTGCCTATTTCAGTGTTTCGGATAAACAGAATATCAAACGGAGTCCAAACGGAATAAAATCTTCGGAAACGTGATTTTCTCACCGAACGTGATCTAGGAGACTTGGACCCTACTGCAAGGGATCAAAGAGGTGGTCACAAGGGTGGGGGCGCCCCCCCCCCCCCTAGGGCGCATCCCCTGCCTCGTGGGCCCCTCGGTGCTCCACTGACGTACTCCTTCCTCCTATATATACACACGTACCCCCAAACGATCAGAAGAGGAGCCAAAAACCTAATTCCACCGCCGCAACTTTCTGTATCCACGAGATCCCATCTTGGGGCCTGTTTCGGAGCTCCGTCGGAAGAGGGCCGTCATCACGGAGACCTTCGGGTCCATAGTTAGTAGCTAGATGGCTTCTTCTCTCTCTTTGAATCTCAATACAAAGTTCTCCCCTCTCTTGTGGAGATCTATTCAACGTAATCTTCTTTTTGCGGTGTGTTTGTTGAGACCGATGAATTGTGGGTTTATGATCAAGTCTATCTATGAATAATATTTGAATCTTCTCTGAATTCTTTTATGCATGATTGGTTATCTTTGCAAGTCTCTTCGAATTATCCGTTTGGTTTGGCCAACTAGATTGGTAGTTCTTGCCATGGGATAAGTGCTTAGCTTTGGGTTCGATCTTGCGGTGTCCTTACCCAGTGACAGAAGGGACAGCAAGGCACGTATTGTATCATTGCCATCGAGGATAATAAGATGGGGTTTATTTCATATTGCATGAATTTATCTCTCTACATCATGTCATCTTGCTTAAGGCGTTACTTTGTTTTTAACTTAATACTCTAGATGCATGCTGGATAGCGGTCGATGAGTGGAGTAATAGTAGTAGATGCAGAATCATTTCGATCTACTTGTCACGGACATGATGCCTATATACATGATCATGCCTAGATATTCTCATAATTATGCTCAATTCTATCAATTGCTCAACAGTAATTTGTTCGCCCATCGTAGAATACTTATGCTCTTGAGAGAAGCCACTAGTGAAACCTATGGCCCCCGGGTCTATTCTCATCATATCAATCTCCATCACCTTTATATTGTTTTGCTATTTACTTTGATTTTACTTTTTACTTTGCATCTTTATATCAAAAATACCAAAAATATTCTATCTATCAGATCTCACTCTCGTAAGTGACAGTGAAGGGCTTGACAACCCCTAATCGCGTTGGTTGCGAGTAGCTATCGCTTTGTGCAGGTATGAGGGACTTGAGCATGGGCACCTACTGGATTGATACCTTGGTTCTCAAAAACTGAGGGAAATACTTACGCTACTCTGCTGCATCATCCCTTCCTCTTCGGGGAAAACCAACGCAAGCTCAAGACGTAGCAAGAAGGATTTCTAGCGCCGTTGCCGGGGAGTCTACGCAAAAAGTCAACATACCAAGTACCTATCACAATCCCTATCTCTCGCATTACATTATTTGCCATTTGCCTCTCGTTTTCTTCTCCCCCCAATTCACCCTTGCTATTTTATTCGCCCTCTCTCTCTATCCTCCCTCTCTATTTGCCTTTTTGTTTGCTCGTGTGCTAGTTTGATTGCTAGTCATCATGGCTAGTCTCATATATTCTCTGTTCTCTCCTGAGAGTGAAGTTCTAAATTTTAAACAAAGGGAGAGAGAAAATCTAAAAGATGCTTGGTATAGGATTTGCAATGCTCAAAATAGATCTACCAGGAAACAATCTACCGTAGTTCTTCTCCGCAATTTTTATGTAGGTATTAATCCTTGGAATAGATATATCCTCGATACCATTACCAGAGGGAACTTCTTGGGTAGCCATACTTTTGATTCTTATAATGCTATGTTAGATTTATTTGGCTCACCACCTCTTTTGGTTAATGGAACCATGTTAACTTTGGAGCATGTTATGCAAAGACTTGAAATTATTGAAAATAAAGTTGCTACTATTGAATCAATTGAAAATCTAGATAAAAAGATCCACAATCAAATCACTCAATATGGATCTAAGGTAGGAATGACTTTGAAAAATATTAAGGAAAAGGAACCCATAGTTAATGAGAAGATGAACTTAGATTCTACTAGAATTGATAAACTTGAGGGTATCATTACAAATTTGGGAACCGCTTTTTCTTCCGTAAAGAATACTCCTAGTCCTCCTACTAAAATTTCCAAGCTCATGTATGTTCCTAAAAATAAGGGTGAATCATCTAGTAAGGAAATTGCTGATCTTAAATCTATAAGTATTCATCCCAATCTTTTTCCTATCATTAAAGAACCAATTATTACAAATGAATTTTTCGATCTTGTGCCTAACAGTTTGATAATTAATAAAAAATAAATAAATTACTAAGGATGGTAGATGCCTAATTGAAGAATTTCCTACCAAAGATGGCAATACCTAGATCTATCCTTGCTTGTTATGCCTAGCTAGGGGCGTTAAACGATAGCGCTTGTTGGGAGGCAACCCAATTTTATTTGTATTCCTTGCTTTTTGATCCTGTTTAGTAATAAATAAATTATTTAGCCTCTGTTCTGGTTGTGTTTTTTGTGTTTAATTAGTGTTTGTGCCAAGTAGAACCATTGGGAAGACTTGGGGAAAGTCTTGTTGAACTTGCTGTAAAAAACAGAAACTTTAGCGCTCACGAGAACTGCTGTCATTTTTATTTTAAGAGTGATATTTAGTTAATTATTTTTGCAGATGATTAATAGATAAATTCCGCATGTCCAGCATTTTATTTTAGAATTTTTGGGGTTCCATATCTTGCGCTAGCTACAGATTACTACAGACTGTTCTGTTTTTGACAGATTCTGTTTTTTCGTGTGTTGTTTGCTTATTTTGATGAATCTATGGCTAGTAAAATAGTTTATAATCCATAGAGAAGTTGAAATACAGTAGTTTTAACACCAATATAAATAAATAATGAGTTCATTACAGCACCTTGAAGTGGTCTTTTGTTTTCTTTCGCTAACGGAGCTCACGAGTTTTCTATTTTGAGTTTTGTGTTGTGAAGTTTTCAAGTTTTGGGTGAATTCTTTTGATGGATCATGGAACAAGGAGTGGCAAGAGCCTAAGCTTGGGGATGACCATGGCACCCCCAAGATAATCCAAGGACACCAAAAAGTCAAAGCTTGGGGATGCCCCGGAAGGCATCCCCTCTTTTCGTCCACTTCCATCGGTAATTTACTTGGAGCTATATTTTTATTCACCAACATGATATGTGTTTTGCTTGGAGCGTCTTGTATTATTTGTGTCTTTGTTCGTTAGTATGACACAATCATCCTTGCTGTACACACCTTTTGAGAGAGCCATACATGAATTAAAATTTGATAGAATACTCTATGTGCTTCACTTATATCCTTTGAGCTAGATAATTTTGCTCTATGTGCTTCACTTATATCTTTTGAGCTAGACAATTTTGCTCTATGTGCTTCACTTATATCCTTTTGAGCTAGATAATTTTGCTCCATGTGATTCACTTAGATCTTTTAGAGCACGGTGGTGGATTCGTTTTAAAGAAACTATTGATCTCTCATGCTTCACTTAAATTAATTTGAGAGTCTCTTAATAGCATGGTAATTTGCCTAATAATAATATGCTTGGCATTCAAGATTTGTGAAACTTTTTTTTGCGTGTGTTGAATACTAAGAAAAGATTGAAGCATGATAATTTTTTGAGATATGGAGGTGATAATATTAAAGTCATGCTAGTTGAGTAGTTGTGAATTTGAAGAATACTTGTGTTGAAGTTTGTGATTCCCGTAGCATGCACGTATGGTGAACCGTTATGTGATGAAGTCGGAGCATGATTTATTTATTGATTGTCTTCCTTATGAGTGGCGGTCGGGGACGAGCGATGGTCTTTTCCTACCAATCTATCCCCCTAGGAGCATGCGTGTAATACTTTGCTTTGATAACTTCTAAATTTTTGCAATAAGTATATGAGTTCTTTATGACTAATGTTGAGTCCATGGATTATACGCACTCTCACCCTTCCACCTTTGCTAGCCTCTCTCATACCGCGCAACTTCCGCCGGTATCATACACCTACCATATACCTTCCTCAAAACAGCCACCATACCTACCTATTATGACATTTCCATAGCCATTCCGAGATATATTGCCATGCAACTTTCCACCATCTAGTTCATCATGACACATCCATCATTGTCATATTGCTTAGCATGATCATGTAGTTGACATAGTATTTGTGGCAAAGCCACCGTTCATAATTCTTTCATACTTGTCACTCGTGACTCATTGCATATCCCGGTACACCGCCGGAGGCATCCATATAGAGTCATACTTTGTTTTAGTATTGAGTTGTAATCATTGAGTTGTAAATAAATAGAAGTGTGATGATCATCATTCAATAGAGCATTGTCCCAAAAAAGGGGGAAAGGCCAAAGAAAAAAAAGAAGGCCCAAAAAAAGGGACAATGCTACTATACTTTTTGTCCACACTTGTGCTTCAAAGTAGCACCATGATATAGCAAGTCGCATATATTGTGCTTCGAAGTAGCACCATGTTCTTCATATAGAGAATCTCAGATGTTGTCGCATTCATATACTAGTGGTAATTTTACGTTATAGAACTTGGCTTGTATATTCCAATGATGGGCTTCCTCAAATTGCCCTAGGTCTTCATGAGCAAGCAAGTTGGATGCACACCCACTAGTTTCTTTTGTTGAGCTTTCATACATTTATAGCTCAAGTGCATCCATTGCATGGCAATCCCTACTCACTCACATTGATATCTATTGATGGGCATCTCCATAGCTCGTTGATACGCCTAGTTGATGTGAGACTATCTTATCCTTTTTGTCTTCTCCACAACCACCATTCTATTCCACCTATAGTGCTATATCCATGGCTCACGCTCTTGTATTGCGTGAAGATTGAAAAAGTTTTGAAAAAGTTAGAGTATGAAACAATTGCTTGGCTTGTCATTGGGGTTGTGCATGATTTAAATACTTTGTGTGGGGAAGATGGAGCATAGCCAGACTATATGATTTTGTAGGGATAACTTTCTTTGGCCATGTTATTTTGAGAAGACATAATTGCTTTGTTAGTATACTTGAAGTATTATTATTTTCTATGTCAATATAAACTTTTGTCTTGAATCTTTCTAATCTGAATATTCATACCACAATTAAGAAGATTTGCATTGAAATTATGCCAAGTAGCACTCCGCATCAAAAATTCTCTTTTTATCATTTACCTACTCGAGGACGAGAAGGAATTAAGCTTAGGGATGCCTGATACGTCTCCAACGTATCTATAATTTTTGATTGCTCCATGCTATATTATCTACTGTTTTGGACTATATTGGACTTTATTTTCCACTTTTATATTATTTTTGGGACTAACCTATTAACCGGAGGCCCAGCCCAGAATTACTGTTTTTTTGCCTATTTCAGTGTTTCGGATAAACAGAATATCAAACGGAGTCCAAACAGAATAAAATCTTCGGAAATGTGATTTTCTCACCGAACATGATCCAGGAGACCTGGACCCTACTGCAAGGGATCAAAGAGGTGGTCACGAGGGTGGGCCCCCCCCAGGGCGCGCCCCCCTGCCTCGTGGGCTCCTCAATGCTCCACCGACGTACTCATTCCTCCTAGATATACACACGTACCCCCAAACGATCAGAACAGGAGCCAAAAACTTAATTCCACCGCCGCAACTTTCAGTATCCACGAGATCCCATCTTGGGGCCTGTTCCGGAGCTCTGCCGGAAGAGGGCCGTCATCACGGAGGGCTTCTACATCATCCTAGCCCCTCCGATGAAGTGTGAGTAGTTTACCTCGGACCTTCGGGTCCATGGTTAGTAGCTAGATGGCTTCTTCTCTCTCTTTGAATCTCAATACAAAGTTCTCACCCTCTCTTGTGGAGATCTATTCGACGTAATCTTCTTTTTGCGGTGTGTTTGTTGAGACCGATGAATTGTGGGTTTATGATCAAGTCTATCTATGAATAATATTTGAATCTTCTCTGAATTCTCTTATGCATGATTGGTTATCTTTGCAAGTCTCTTCAAATTATCTGTTTGGTTTGGCCAACTAGATTGGTAGTTCTTGCCATGGGAGAAGTGCTTAGCTTTGGGTTCGATCTTGCGGTGTCCTTACCCAGTGACAGAAGGGGCAGCAAGGCACGTATTGTATCATTGCCATCGAGGATAACAAGATGGGGTTTATTTCATATTGCATGAATTTATCTCTCTACATCATGTCATCTTGCTTAAGGCGTTACTCTGTTTTTAACTTAATACTCTAGATGCATGATGGATAGCGGTCGATGAGTGGAGTAATAGTAGTAGATGCAGAATCGTTTCGATCTACTTGTCATGGATGTGATGCCTATATACATGTTCATGCCTAGATATTCTCATAATTATGCTCAATTCTATCAATTGCTCAACAATAATTTGTTCACCCACCGTAGAATACTTATGCTCTTGAGAGAAGCCACTAGTGAAACCTATGGCCCCCGGGTCTATTCTCATCATATCAATCTCCATCACTTTTATATTGTTTTGCTATTTACTTTGCTTTTACTTTTTACTTTGCATCTTTATATCAAAAATACCAAAAATATTCTATCTATCAGATCTCACTCTCGTAAGTGACCGTGAAGGGCTTGACAACCCCTAATCGCGTTGGTTGCGAGTAGCTATCGCTTTGTGCAGGTATGAGGGACTTGAGCGTGGGCTCCTACTGGATTGATACCTTGGTTCTCAAAAACTGAGGGAAATACTTATGCTACTCTGCTGCATCATCCCTTCCTCTTCGGGGAAAACCAACACAAGCTCAAGACGTAGCACTGATCAGTCAATGGAACCGGACGCTCTAGAACGTTAAATTGCGACCAGAACAGCTTGTCCACTTCATGATCTGTCTGATCTCGGAAGTATTCGGCCGCATCGACAGCGCTCGCCGCTAAGTCCAGATATGCGTCGGCCAAACCCCATAGCCGATCTAGAGGGGCATACCGTGGATCGCCGAACTTCCTCCGCAGCATAAAGGGCTTCCAAGCCACAATGTCCCCGGCTCCATGCAGTTCCTCCTTCTTCGCTCTCATTGTAGAGCGGGTGTCTTTGGTCGCCATTGTGGCCTTTTCAAGGTCCGTAGCCTTCGCCCGGTTTTCTTCTCCAAGAAACTGGCAGTGGTCGGCAGTGTCTTTCAACTTCACAGCCATTTTGGCCATTTTCTTTTTGCTCTCTCTATGAGCGGCCTTCTCGGCTTTCAACTCTTTGGCCGCCTTCAAAGCGGCCGCATTACTACTCCTTGCTTGCTCCTTGGCTCGGGCAAGCTCCGCCGGCAAGGCCTCCACGGTGGCAGCTCCATCTGCAGTCACAACATATTAAAGATACTGGCACCACGCTTCTCTTACTATGTGACATCCACTATAAATATCACCTACCCTGGGCCTCGTCAAGCCGCTTGTTAACAAGCTCGATGTCGGCATCCGCCGCATCCAGTTGCCGCTTTAGTTCGGCAACCCCATCAGTCCGGCTAGCCACCGGAGCTCTAGACACCTGCTAATAAAGGTGGTCTGGTTATTACCAGGGACTACGATCCTCTGTTCGCCGCCATTTTCGACGACAACCAGAGTCTCAGGGGCTACTATCTACACAGGGCACACCTAAAAATGTGCGGATGCATATTATCTCACGTACCTCAAAGCCCGTCAGTAGACTCATAAAGGCTCCATGCAACCCGCTTTCAGCGGACAAAATCCTTTCAATCACCGTACCCATCAATGTATGGTGCTCTTCTGAGATAGTGGCTCGCCCTAGCAGATCCCTCAGTGCGTCCGACCGCATACCAGACGGTGCCGGATTCTTTTGGTTGCTCTCTTCAAGAGCCGGATACTGAGGGCTTCAGGTGACCATGGGATTACCTTCTGGCCTTGCCGGATCCGAAGAAACTCTCCGTGATGACACTTCAAGGTCGCCCGCTTCTTGAGCCGGGGAGTCCGGGGGAGGTGTTTTGCTCTCCATCATCTCCGGAAGAAGATCCCCCGAAGACGAGCTCCGCTGAGAAGGGCTCAGATCCGAACTACAAGATAGATGCTTCAGTTATCTTCCTCAGAAGTAAGGTAGTATATCTTCACTATTAAGTACTTTTTGATTACTTACAGCTCGTTAGAGGGCTGATTCCCGCATGGACTTTGTGCAGCAAGAGCACCCTCCGAGGCAGGACCCTCCGGTGGAGTTTTCTTCTCCCGTTTGGAAACCTTGGTTTTTGGATCATCAGAGGTAGTCCTCTTCCTCCCCCGGGGCGAGGGAATGTCAGATTCCTTCCCTGGGTGATCCTCCCTCACGGAGGCGCTCATTCCCTCGGTTGGAATTGGTAGCGGTGGGGGCCCGCTTTCGCCCTCATTATTCCCCCCATCATCTTCCTTTAAGGGCGCTGGGCAAGGCACTAGCTCGAGCATCTTTTCTAGTACCGGATTGTCCAAACCCTCAGGAAGGGGGGACGAACACCGAATCATCTTCGCCGAAGTTAGCCAGTCCTGGTCAAAGAGTGATTTCTCAGGATGACGTCATGATAAATGAAAGACGATGTGTTCGGCTAGAGGATTACTTACTTGGTCGGCGGTGCGGTTGCTGATCAGGCCCACGTCCTCGGTAGTGTCCGGACACTCTATTTGAGGTCCGAAGAATGATTTATACATCTCCTCATGCGTCAGGTCGAGGAAATTCTGAATAGTGCATGGTCCTTCTAGGTTGAACTCCCACATGCGGAGGGGCCGGCGTTTGCAAGGTTGGACTTGACGAACCAGCATGACTTGCACTACCATAACCAAACTAAAATCTCCCTCGAAGAGATATCGGATGCGGCTCTGCAGTATGGGCACATCCTTGGCTGGACCCCAGCTCAGCCCCCTGCTGATCCATGACATCAGTTGTGGTGAAGGGCCCGAGCGAAAAGCGGGGGAAGCTACCCACTTGGCACTTCTGGGAGCGGTGACGTAGAACCACTCCCGTTGCCATAATCCGGACACCTCTGGAAAAGAACCATTTGGCCATGAAGCTCCGGCGATCTTGCTTATTAATGCACCTCTGCACGCTACATGCTGACCCTCGACCATCTTCGGCTTCACATCGAAGGTCTTGAGCCACAGGCCAAAGTGAGGGGTAATGCGGAGGAAGGCCGCACATATGACAATGAATGCCAAGATGGGGCGAAAGGAATCCGGGGCTAGGTCATGGAAATCAAGCCCGTAATAGAACATCAAACCCCTAACGAAGGGATCCAGAGTGAGGCTAGTCCTCGGAGGAAGTGGGAGATGAACACGACGTCTTCATTGGGTTCAGGAGTAGGGACGACCTGCCCTTGGGCAGGCAGCCTATGTGAAACTTCGGTGGTCAGGTATCTTGCCTCCCTCAACTTCTTGATATCCTCTTCCGTGACGGAGGAGGGCGTCCACCGGCCCTAGAGGCTGGATCCGGACATGATTGAAGGTCCAGAACACCTAACCTGGGCTTTTAGTGTTAGAACTCGAGGCGGGGGAAGGATTCGATTGAGCATGGAGGAAAAAAGTAAAAGCCTTGTCCCTTTTATAAAGAGGGTGAATATCAAGCGTCCTCCTCGTGGCCGTTTGGGACTTGCCTAAAATCTAGGAGTCCTAAGCATGGTTGGGTTACCCACGCCAGTATTGATGAGAATCTCGTAATAAGGGGGACACAATCTCTGCTTTGACAAGATGTGTTAAGAAACTGCCTCGCGTTATGTGCGGGGCTAGTTAAAGGAAACGGTTCGAATAATCACCGGGCCGTGGCATGGTGTCATGTTGCCAAAACGTATCAGTAGATTAGATTTGTGGAAATATTATTCTCTCTACGGTGGTATGTGGAACTTATTTTGCACGGTCGGACACTATCGTTGTATTCAAATTTTTCCGTGGTGTATTCGGAGGAGGAACCCGCCTTGCAATGCCAAACACAACACTGCCCGCCAGACTCATCGTCATTGAAGCCTGGTTCAGGGGCTACTGAGGGAGTCCTGGTTTAGGGGGTCTCCGGACAGCCGGACTATCCTTTGGCCGAACTGTTGGACTATGAAGATACAAGATTGAAGACTTCGTCTCGTGTCCGGATAGGACTCTACTTGGCGTGGAAGGCAAGCTAGGCAATACGGATATGTATATCTCCTCCTTTGTAACCGACCTTGTGTAACCCTAGCCCCCTCCGGTGTCTATATAAACCGGAGGGTTTTAGTCCGTAGGACAACATACAATCATACCATAGGCTAGCTTCTAGGGTTTAGCCTCTCCGATCTCGTGGTAGATCAACTCTTGTAATAATCATATCATCAAGAATAAATCAAGCAGGACGTAGGGTTTTACCTCCATCAAGAGGGCCCGAACCTGGGTAAAACATCGTGTCCCCTGCCTCCTGTTACCATCCACCTTAGACGCACAGTTTGGGACCCCCTACCCGAGATCCACCGGTTTTGACACCGACACCCGTTACAAATTACCTTATCACAAAACTATCTGTTACTGATAATTTCAGTGCTTGCAGAGAATACCTTACTGAAAACTGCTTATCATTTCCTTCTGCTCCTCATTGGGTTCGGCACTCTTACTTATCGAAAGGACTATGATAGATCCCCTATACTTGTTGGTCATCAAGACTCTTTTCTAGCATCGTTGCCGGGGAATGAAGTGCCTTTTGTAGGTGGAATTTGGTAAGGAAAAATTTATATAGCGTGCTGAAATTTACTATCACTTGTTACTATGGAACATAATCCTTTGAGGGGCTTGTTCGTGGTATCTTCACCCTGACTAGTAGAGCAAATAGTTGCTCCCCAACCTATTGAACCTACTGAAAATGTTTACTTTGAAATTCCTTAGGGTATGATAGAGAAACTGCTAGCTAATCCTTTTACAGGAGATGGAACATTGCATCCCGATTTGCACCTAATCTATATGGATGAAGTTTGTCGATTATTTAATATTACAGGTATGCCCGAGGATGTTATCAAGAAGAAGGTCTTCCCTTTATCTTTGAAGGGAAAGGCATTGACATGGTTTAGGCTATGTGATGATATGGGATCATGGAACTACAACCGATTGAAATTGGAATTTCATCAGAAGTTTTATCCTATCCATCTTGTTCATCGTGATCGTAATTATATATATAATTTTTGGCCTCGCGAAGGAGAAAGCATCGCTCAAGCTTGGGGGAGGCTTAAGTCAATGTTATATTCATGCCCCAATCATGAGCTCTCAAGAGAAATTATTATTCAAAAAATTTATGCTCGGCTTTCTCTCGATAATCGCTCCATGCTCGATACTTCTTGTACTGGCTCTTTGATGATGAAGACTATTGAATTCAAATGGGATTTATTGGAAAGAATTAAACGCAACTCTGAAGATTGGGATCTCGATGAAGGTAAGGAGTCGGGTATAATACCTAAGTTTGATTGTGTTAAATCTTTTATGGATACCGATGCTTTCCGTGAATTTAGCACTAAATATGGACTTGACTCTGAGATAGTAGCTTCTTTCTGTGAATCCTTTGCTACTCATGTTGATCTCCCTAAGGAGAAGTGGTTTAAATATAGTCCTCCCATTGAAGTAAAATGTCATAGCCCTAGTTCAGCCCTTGCTTGACTTTGCTTGTTCATCATGCCATCATGTTTAAATTCCAAAGAAACTTGAAACGGGGATTGTTGAAACCCTAGCACCAAATGAATTCAACTAGGTTCAATAAAAATATTTTCAATAATCCCAAATGCCCTTTAGAAAAGTTCATGATTCTTGTTAAAGGTGAAAACCTCTGCCAAAAGTCATGCACATATTTCTAGGCCATTCTGGATTTTTGAATTAAATCTTATTGCATTTGCAATTGGGCATTTAAATGCTATATATTATTTTAAGTGCTCAATTAATTCTGAACTTAAGCAAGGGCTGTTAGGAATAATCCAAACAGAGCCCACAATTATCTTCAGGATTTTTGAAAATGTTTTGGTATTTTTAATAAAGCTCAGAAGTTGCAGAAAAATAGAAAAACAAAAACAGAAAGCAAAGAGCAGAGACTCACCTGGCTTACCTGTCGTAGCCCAGCTGGCCAGCCCACCTGGCGGCCCAGCCCACCAGGGGCAGCCTCGTCTTCTACCTCTTGCCAGTAGGCAGAGGAGAAGCTGGGCACGGCGCACGCGCGCCACCTCCACCCTGCTCGCCTGCCTCTTCGACGGCCTGGACGCCTCTGGTGTTGCCACACAGACCCCCTGGAACCCCCTCGCACTCTCCCTCGCTCCACCCCCTCCTCCGTTCTCTTACGCGCGGCCGCCGAGCGCAGCCGTCGCCGCCGATGAGCACCGCCGTGGCCGCAGCCACTGCCTCACCTCGCCGATGCGCTCAGAGGCTTCGCCTCGACCCCCTCTTCCTCCTCACCGAGCCACGCCCCGTGGGAGCCCCTACAACGCCGCCATCAGCTCCGTCTTCTTCCTCGGACTTTGGCGCTCGCCGTCGCCACTCCGTCGTCTCCAGAGCCTCCCCGAGCTGCCGACCCATCCATGCGATGCACTGTGAGCCTCTGAACCGTTTCCCCCTACTCCTGTGCGCTAATTCAAGCTCTAGCTCTCATTTCCGTCGAGACCGAGACCTCGCCGGCGCCGGCCATGTCGCCGTCGTCGTTTTGGCCGGCCTCCGTCCAAACCAAGCACGTCACCGCACTCAGTACACCCCCAGGAGCATGTTTCACCCACCAGCTCCTCTCGTGCACCACAACGCCAAACCCGCAGATGCCCGAACACCGGCCGCCGCCACGAGCTCGACTCCGGCGAGCTCGTTCCACCCCGCGCCTCCCGCGTGCTTCCCCTGGATGCGCGCGAGCAAGGGCAACCCTCTGGTGCCCTTGGCTTGGCCCAAAACCGCCCGTAGCGCCACTCCGACGATCTTCCGCCACGGTTTTGGTTGCCGCCGGCAGAACTCCAGCGAAGCCGACGTGGCGCTGTCATTAGCCACTCATGACGCCCTAACTAACCCACCTAGCTCACTGACACCTGGGCCCCACGCCCTAAATAATCTAGGTTTTATTTCAGTTTAGATTAGTTTATAATCACGCGGGACCCACCAGGCAGAGTTGACCGTGCTGACGTGGCTGTTGACCCGGCCCCACATGTCTGTGACCCAGACAGCTCTGTGTCACTGACCAGTGGACCCCACTGGTCAGGTTTGACCTGGCCGACCCAGTTGACCCGCTGATGTCACACCTATGTCATGTTGACGCATTAATTCAATTACTGGAATTATTCTTATACAGGAAATTCCAGAAATTAGTACAAACTTCTAAAAATCATGGAAAATCAACCGTAGCTCCAAATCAAACAAGTTATATATGAAAAATGATCAGAAAAATCCAATCTATCCATATGTACTAGTTTCGTGCATGTTAAAGCAACCTAACCTTGCTATTTAGATGAAATATGATAATGCACTTATATGAGTTCATAGTTTAGGCTTGTATTTGAATCCTTGATTCAAATAAGCTCAAAACCTTCTGGTTGTAGTTGCATTAGCCCAACACACTCATTTTACCATGTCATGATCATGCATCATATTGTGCATTGCATTGATTGTGTTTCTTTCTCTGTTGCCGGTATTTGTCCCCTCTCGATAGACATGGTTTCGACGATGAGATCGATGACACCAATGAAGAGCTATAATATCTTCAGAAGTGCCAGGCAAGCAAAACCCCCTTGTTCATTCCGATACAAACCCACTCTCTCGCTCCTGCTCTCTTTTACTGCATTAGGACAACAACAATTCAACTGTTACATGCTGCGGTAGTTGAACCCCTTTCCTTTGCATGACCTGTCATTGCCACAGTAAATAGATGAAACCCACTAGCATGAGTAGGAGTTGTTTGAGCCCTGATGTGCCTACTCATTCATGTTTTCTTGTCATGCCTGCTATTGCTTAGAGTTGTGTTAGGTCTGATTCATCGGGAATGAATTGGAAAGTTGTGAACATGTCCTACTGTGTGTGAGCTAAGTGTGTGAACATGATTTGGTAAAGGTAGCGGTGAGAGGCCATGTAGGAGTACATGGTGGGTTGTCTCATTGAAACCATTCGCAGGAACTGAGTTCTGTATTTGTGATCCATGAAACAGCTACTACCACACATTGGGCCCTGAAATATGACCCTACTCGACTTACTGACCCCTCTCGTCCTCTGTCCAGGAGTTGCAACTAGTTTCTGGTGTTTATAGGATATGTGTTGGTGGCCGTGCGTAGCACTGACCCTAGGGGTGGGCTATGATGCGGTAGATACATTGTGGCCGGGTATGCCGGGCGCCCGTTTGGCGTCTCGGGACCCTGTACACGTCATTTGGGGCCGTTGAGGACACCCCGGCCGGATTTCCTTGCGGATGGAATCCAAATAGGCCATAAACCTGGACTAGAGACTTGTGCAGTTAGTCAGGTCGTGGCCTACACCCACGCCGGCTTTCGCTTGAAGTATGCCGAGCACATGTCGTGTGCAGACGCTAAGTGGTGGAAACATGTGTGACGAAGTACACCCCTGCAGGGTTATAAATGATCTATTAGAATAGCCGTGTCCGCGGTAATGGACTTCTGGGTTGCCTATAACAGTTCATAGACAAGTGAAAGTGGATACTCTAAAACTCGCAAGATAAGTGTGAGTGCTATGGATGGCTGAGTGAGTCCTGGATTAGGGGGTGTTCGGGTAGCCGGACTATACCTTCGCCGGGACTCCTGGACTATGAAGATACAAGATTGAAGACTTCGTCCCGTGTCCGGATGGGACTTTCCTTGGCGTGGAAGGCAAGCTTGGCGATGCGGATATTCAAGATCTCCTACCATTGTAACCGACTCTGTGTAACCCTAACCCTATCCGGTGTCTATATAAACCAGAGGGTTGTAGTCCGTAGGCGATCGACTCCATACACAACAATCATACCATAGGCTAACTTCTAGGGTTTAGCCTCCTTGATCTCGTGGTAGATCTACTCTTGTACTACCCATATCATCAATATTAATCAAGTAGGAGTAGGGTATTACCTCCATCGAGAGGACCCGAACCTGGGTAAAACAAAGTGTCCCCTGCCTCCTGTTACCATCCGGCCTAGACGCATAGTTCGGGACCCCCTACCCAAGATCCGCCGGTTTTGACACCGACATTGGTGCTTTCATTGAGAGTTCCTCTGTGTCGTCGCCTTTAGGCTCGATAGCTCCTTTGATCATCAACGACGATGTGCTCCAGGGTGAGATTTTTCTCCCCGGATAGATCTTTGTCTTCGGCGGCTGCGCACTGCGGGCCAATTCACTTGGCCACCTGGAGCAGATCGAAAGCTACGCCCCTAGCCATCAAGTCAGGTTTGGAAGCCTAAACTACACGACAGACATCCGCGGAGATTTGATCTTCGACGGATTCGAGCCACAGCCAAGCGCGCCGCACTATCTCGTGGGGCATGATCTAGCTCTGTCACCGAACAGTACCCTGGAGGCCGCAAACGCATCGGCTCTAACCCTTAATTCGGAGCCAGCTGTGCCAATCGAGGGTGAGCGGTTGGACGTCACCTCGGGGGCTGTAATCTCAAAAGCGATCAAGCCAAACGCCAGCCCCGCACACTGCACGGCCCGTGACTCCAAGGAGTCGGATTCCTCTCCAAACTCCGAACCCCTCGCGTCCCTGCCGATCGAACCCGATTGGGCGCCAATAATGGAGTTCACCGCCGCGGACATCTTTCAGCACTCGCCCTTCAGCGACATCCTGAATTCTCTAAAGTCTCTCTCTTTATCAGGAGAGCCCTGGCCGGATCACGGTCAGCGAGGATGGGATACGGACGACGAAGAAATTCAAAGCCCACCCACCACCCACTTGGTAGCCACTGTCGACAATTTAAACGACGTGCTCAACTGTGACTCCGGAGACATCGACAGCATGGATGACGATGCAGGAGATACCGACGAACCAACGCCCATAGGGCATTGGACAGCCACCTCATCCCACGATGTGTACATGGTGGATACCCCTAAAGGAAGCGACAACGAGGAAAAAGGGGATGGGACGGGAGATCGACCCCCCGAAAAGCAATCAAAGCGTCGGCGTAAACACATACCCAAGCCCCGCCTCGACAAAAATCCAGCCATAGAGCAGGACGAGCCGGTAGACGACGAGCAGGCCTTAGAGCAACCGTCCGAACAGGGAAACACGGATAGAGAAACCGAACATCCCTCCTCCGGCAAAAACGGCATTCCAGACAACCTCACGCCGAATAAACCTATGGAGCAGAAGAATCTCCACGAGAGACTCATTGCAACTGCACGCAGCCTAAAAAAGCAGAAGCGGAAGCTAAAAACAGCGGAAGATGCACTCCGGATTAGATGGAGCAAAGTAATCAATACCACAGATAAGTACGGCGGCAGTCGCCGCACTAAAAGCTATCCGAAAAGAAAGCTACTGCCTGAATTCGACGAAGAGGCCATAGAGCCCCCGCATTCAAAAAATGAAAAAGCCAGATGGTCGGATAGACGACCCCATAAAGCGGCAAGCGACGCCGCACCTAAATCGGCATGCGACCCACTTAAGGATTCACATAATGGCCCAGTCAGGTCCATTTATGAGCCAAGAAAGCAAGCTCTCGTAAGCAATGCTATGAAGCCATCATCAGAATCCGGCACACCCAAATACAGGGGCGCCGCACACCCCCTATGTTTCACCGATGATGTCCTGGACTATGAATTCCCAGAGGGATTCAAACCCATAAACATAGAGGCATATGATGGAACAACAGATCCTGGAGTCTGGATCGAGGATTATATCCTCCACATACACATGGCTAGAGGAGATGATCTCCACGCCATAAAATATCTACCCCTTAAGCTTAAAGGGCCAGCCCGGCATTGGCTTAAAAGCCTTCCAGAAAACACAATTGGAAGCCAGGAAGAGCTCGAGGATGCTTTCCGAGCAAACTTTCAAGGGACCTATGTCCGTCCCCCGGATGCAGACGATCTTAGTCACATAACTCAACAACCCGGAGAATCAGCTCGGTAGTTCTGGAATAGATTCCTCACTAAAAAGAATCAGATAGTCGACTGTCCGGACGCCGAAGCCTTAGCAGCTTTCAGGCATAATGTCCGAGACAAATGGCTCGCCAGACACCTCGGCCAAGAAAAGCCAAGAACAATGGCCGCACTAACAAGCCTCATGACCCGCTTTTGTGCAGGGGAGGACAGCTGGTTGGCAAGGTGCAGCCCCAGCAACCCAAGTACATCCGAAACTAGGGATGGAAACGGAAAACCGCGACGCAACAAGGACCGTCGCTGGACTAAGGACAAAAATCCGAAGAGCACGGCAGTCAATGCCGGATTCAAAGGCTCACGACAAAATCAGGAAAAATTGCCCCCCCCCCCCAGGATAACAGGGACGATCCATCCAACCTAAATAAAATCCTGGACAGGATATGTCAGATACACAGTACTCCCCGAAAGCCTACTAACCATACCCACAGAGACTGTTGGGTTTTCAAACAATCTGGCAGACTCAATGCCGAACACAAGGGGCTCGACACACCAAGCGAAGACAAGGACGAACCCCAAAAGCAGAGCACCAGGAAACAAAAGAACTTCCCACAAGAAGTAAAAACAGTGAACTCACTTCACATAACAAAACATGCAGCGCCCGTAAAGGTACGCACCACACGGCCCATCCCCAAAGGGTCCCGCCACTGGTTGTCAAAACCGATCATCTTCGATCAGCTAGATTATTCTAGGAATATCAAGAATGTAGGCTGGACTGCCTTGATACTCGATCCAATAATTGGCGGACTCCAGTTTTCAAATGTCCTTATGGACGGCGGCAGTGGACTAAACCTGATATATCAGGATACAATCCAGCACATGGGGATAAACCCAGCAAGAATCCACTGCAGCAGAACCTCCTTTCAAGGGGTAATACCTGGTCCGGACACCCATTGTACGGGTTTTCTCCGGCTCACAGTCACATTCGGCTCTGCCGATAACCTCCGCCACGAAAAGCTGACCTTCCATATCGTCCCGTTCTCAAGTCACTATCAAGCACTACTGGGATGCGAAGCTTTCGCTCGCTTTAACGCAATACCGCATTATGCATCTCTTACACTCAAGATGCCCGGTCCACGAGGCATCATCTCTTTGAAGGGGAAGCACTAAAGTGCGCCTCCTCAAGCGGAGGACTATGCGGCCGCTTTAACAGCCCCACAGCAAAATGGCCTCACCGGCCAATAAACTTCAAAATAGGTCATTCAAGACCACGAACGCGGATAGACGAGTTCGGTGCAAAATCATCATTGATGCAAGCCTAGAAGCCATATACCCCCACACTAGGGGCTCCACGCATATACAATAAGAGACAATAAAGCTCAATCTCATATATCTTACTTTATACTTAGTTATTCTAAACTTTGTCGGCACGACCCGTTTTCAACTCAGTTCCTCTCTTTTACAGATGAACGTTGTGCAGCGCCCGTCCAGGATACGGCACAACGGAGACACAGGCGCAGACGTGCAGTAGGGACCCATCCTAAAGGATTCTTTTTAGATTAAGACCTTGCGTAAACCTTTTTTACTGTCTCTTGTTGCTACACATCCCCTGGTTTTTTCTTTCTAATATAACCAAGGAGGAGGCTGGCGTCTTGGCATGTGGCCACGTTAGAATTTTTGCGCGTACCTGGACACTAGGGGCTTTTTTAATAAAGAATGTTGTTTCGCCCGCACTCATAAAAGACCGAACACCTTAGGGAGTGTTCGGCGTCGCAAGTTTTGGCATTATATGCATCAGCTCCGAATCATGTCTTTGGTCAAATGTTGGGTTACCCGGCTCCTGAGTTCGGCTACCTTATGTTCCGCTCTATCGGCTAAGGTAGCACCAGGAGAACTACTGCGATTGTGCCCCCGGTTCGGCCAGGGCGAGCACCTCAGTAGAGAAAGCCGAAAATTGACTGTCATGATGTAGCGTGAGACTGGTCAGCCACTCGATGACCTATCGAATCTATCGGATTCCTCCACTTTAACGAAGGGCCGCTTCCCGGTCAGGCACATACGCGCCCCGAATTCGGACGAGCGCAGTTGCCACCAAGGAGCTACCTAAAGAGTCTCATTGTCAAACTCCTATGGCTAAGTGAAAGTGTTAAAGCATTATAGTCCGGTTGCCTGGCCCGCTGCGCTATCACCTCCTTTGTAGGACCAAGATGTTGGGTTAAGTGTGAAAATGCGTCTTCTGTGAGCACCCCCGCACTATGTGCGTGGGGGCTGAAGCCAACGACTGCCATCTTTCAGATTCTATACATACATATATATATATATATATATATATATATATATATATATATATATATATATATATATATATATATATATTAAAACGGCCACATAGAAGGTGTTCACAATACTTGAAGGCACAAGTATAAAAAAGGCCACTACAGTTTATCAAAATACTACTTTTCAATTACATATGCTATCATAACATAGCATCTTTCGAGCACTGCGTCTCTATTACAGGAGCGCCTTCAAGGACTTCCTGAAAATAGTGCTCGGAAGGTACTCGGCTTTTGTCCGAATCTCAGGACGCAACAACGGTGGTCTCCATCTCTGCCCAGTATGTCTTAACACGGGCAAGAGCCATCCTTGCGCCCTCTATGCATGCTGACCTCTTCATTGCATTAATACGCGGAACCGCATCAAGGAATTGCTGCACCAAGCTGAAATAACTCTTCGGCTCTGATCTCCCAGGCCACAGATGACCCATGACGTACTTCATGGCGAGTCCGGACAATCTATTCAGCTCGGCCCATTGAGCCAGGCGATCGTCCACTGCCAGTGGACGCTCTGGATTGTGGAACTGTGACCAGAAAAGCTTTTCCACTTCGCGATCTTTTAGATCTCGAAAGTGTTCGGTCGCATCAGTAGCACTTGCTGCCAAATCCAGATAGGTGTCCTCCACACTCCACATCCGGTCCAACGGAGCAAACTTCGGATCACAAAACTTCCTCCGCAGCATAAAGGGCTTTCCAGCCGCAATCTGTTCGACCTGACGCAACTCCTTCTTTGCAGCTCTTATCGCAGAGCGAGCATCCTTGGCATCGGCAACGGCCTTCTCTAAATCCTTCTGTCTCGCCCGGTCTTCTTTCTTAAGAAGTTTGCAACGGTCTGCAGGGCTCTTTAACTTCTCGGCCATCTCGGCCATCTCTTCTTTGCTTCGGCAGTGAGCAACCTGTTCGGCTCTCAACTCTTCAAGGGCCTTCTCGGCAGCCGCATCGCTTTTTTTGGCTTGCTCCTTAGCTCGGGCAAGTTCTGCCCTAAGATTCTCCACGGCGGCCGTACCATCCGCGTCAAGCACACACATTGTAAGACACTGGCATGAAGCTCCTCTTACCCGATGCCGCCCGAAGAATTAAATACCTTGAGCCTCATCAAGCCGCTTGTTGACAAGCGCGATGTCGGCATCTGCCACGTCCAGTTGCCGCTTTAGTTCGGCCACATCATCAGTTCGGCTTGATTCCGGACACCTCGCCACCTACATTCAAAGGCGACATCTTAGACCTGGGATTATGATCCTCTGCGTGTCGTCATTTCTTGACACCGCGCAGAGTCTCAGGGGCTACTATCTACATAGGGCGCATCTTACTTATGCGCAACTGACAAAAAGTGTACATTATCTAATGTACCTCAAAACCCGTCAGTAAACTTTTGACAGCCTCATGCAATCCGCTTTCTACGGATAAAATCCTTTCAATCACCGTGCCCATCAATGCACGGTGCTCTTCTGAGATAGAAGCTCGCCCCAGCAGAATCTTTAGTTCCTCCGGCCGAGCACCAGATGGTGTCGGACTTGTCCTACGGCCTCTTTCGAAGGCCGGACGCGGAGAGCCTCGGGGGGCCACATAGCTATCTTCCTCCCCTGCCGGATTCGGAGAAACCCTCCACGACGACACCTCAGGGTCGCCCGCCTCGCTGGGCGGCACGGCAGGGGGAGGCGTTCCGCTCTCCATCATCTTCGGAAGAAGATCCCCCAAAGACGAGCTCTGTTGCGAAGGGCTGAGGTCCGATCTACAAGGTAAAATTTCGGTTAATCTTCGCAGATATAAAATCAAGGATTTCTCTCATCCCTCAAAAGGAAAATATTTTCTCCACTTACGGCTCGCTGAAAGGCTGATCCCCTTGAGGGAGTAGTCCGGCCAAGGAACACCCTGGCGTCGGACCCTCTGACAAGGATTTTCTCCCCCTTTTGAGGCCATGGTTTCTGGGTCGTCAGAGGCGGCTCTCTTCTTCTCCTTAGGAGAGGAATTGTCGGTTCCTCCCTTCGGAGCAGCCTCCTTCGAGGAGGCCATAGCTTCCTTGTCCTCCCCCTCCAAAGGCATTATCTCCAGCATCCTGACCAACACGGGATCCGGCCTGGTTTCAGGAAGGGGAACCGGACACCTGATCAGCTTCGCCTTCACTATCCACTCCTGTTTAAAAGGACGGCTCTTTTAGGGGCAAGTTTATGACAATTATACGGATAGAAGGTCCGGGCACAGGGTTTCTTACTTGAGTATCCGGGCGATGACAGCTTAGGCCTGCGTCCTCGGTTAAATCTGGACACATCTCTTGTGATCCAAAGAACATTCTATACATCTCCACGGGCGTTGCGCCCATAAAATTCTGGAGAACTCGCGGTCCCTCTAGATTAAAATCCCACAGGCGAAGGGGGCGACGTTTGCCGGGTAATATTCGGTGAATCAGCATGACCTGCGTCACCTTGACCAAACTGAGGTCTCCTTCCAAGAGATCCTTAATTCGGCCCTGTAACAGGGGCACGTCTTTGGGCAAACCCCAATCTAATCCTTTGTTGACCCATGATGCTAGCCGTGATGGGGGACCCAAGCGAAAGGCAGGAGGCGCCGCCCACTTGGCGCTCCTGGGAGCGGTGATATAGAACCATTCTCATTGCCACAAGCCGAGCTCTTCTTGAAAGGAGCCCTCGGGCCATGGAGCATCAGCATTCTTACTTATGACAGCGCCTCCGCACTCTGCGTGCCGCCCCTCGATCATCTTCGGCTCCAATCCAAAAGTCTTAAGCCATAATCCGAAGTGAGGAGTAACACGGAGGAACGCTTCGCACACAACGATGAATGAGGAAATGTGGAGGATGGACTCCGGAGCTAAGTCATGAAATTCCAGCCCATAGTAAAACAGTAGCCCCCTCACGAAGGGATCCATCGGGAAGCCTAACCCCCTAAGGAAGTGAGACATGAACACTACGCTCTCATCGGGCTGGGGACTGGGAATAGCCTGCCCTTGAGCAGGCAACCTATGCGGAATTTCGGTGGTCAAGAACTTAGCCTCTCTCAACTTTAGCACGTCCTCCTCTGTGACGGAGGAGGGCATCCATCGGCCTTGAAGGTCAGAACCAGACATTATCGAAGGTCTGAAGCGCTTGGAATCTGGAGCCTGGGGTGTTGGAACTCGAGGCGATGAGCGAACTCATTTGAGATTGGAAAAAGGAGTAAGGCCTTGGTCTCTTTATAAGAGGTTGAATACTAGGAGCCCTCCCTGTAACCGTTTGGGACTCGCCTTTAATTGAGAAAACATGCTAACGGGCACGATTGGGTTACCCACGTCCGTATTGATGAGAATCCCGTAAGTAAAGGGGACACGATCTCTGCTTTAACAAGACGTGCCAAGGAAACCGCCTCGCAAAACATGCTGAGGTGGAAAAGTAAAAACGATTCGAGTAAAGGACTTGGCTGTAGTGTGATGGCGCACTGCAGAATGCGTCAGCAGATTTGATTTGTGTTAATATTATTCTCTCTATGGCAATATGTGGAAACTTATTTTGCAGAACCGGACACTACTCTTGGTGTTTACAAATCTTCTATGAAGGACTTGGAGGAGGAACCCGCCTTGCAATGCCGAAGACAACTTGCGCGCCGGACTCGTTGTCATTGAAGCCTGGTTCAGGGGCTACTGAGGGAGTCCTGGATTAGGGGGTGTGCGGGTAGCCGGACTATACCTTCGGCCGGACTCCTGGACTATGAAGATATAAGATTGAAGACTTCGTCCCGTGTCCGGATGGGACTTTCCTTGGCATGGAAGGCAAGCTTGGCGATGCGGATATTCAAGATCTCCTACCATTGTAACCGACTCTGTGTAACCCTAACCCTATCCGGTGTCTATATAAACCGGAGGGTTGTAGTCCGTAGGCGATTGACTCTATACACAACAATCATACCATAGGCTAGCTTCTAGGGTTTAGCCTCCTTGATCTCGTGGTAGATCTACTCTTGTACTACCCATATCATCAATATTAATCAAGCAGGAGTAGGGTAGTACCTCCATCGAGAGGACCCGAACCTGGGTAAAACAAAGTGTCCCCTGCCTCCTGTTACCATCCGGCCTAGACGCATAGTTCGGGACCCCCTACCCGAGATCCGCCGGTTTTGACACCAACAATGCATTCTCATAGGGAGACGGGAGCGGATCCATAGTGGTGTATTAAATGGTGAATATGTGGACTCATGTGCGCCACCTCAAAAGAGTTGCTTGCAGTCGTAGTTCAGGTTAGCCACTGAGTCAAAGCTGGCTTGCTGCAGTTAAACTCCACCACCCCCTTTATTGATACCGATGCATATGTAGATAGTTCTGATGTAAGTCTTGCTGAGTACATTTGTACTCACGTTTGCCTATTTTATGTTTTGTAGAGAGACGTCTGTCTCGCTAGTAGTTCCATGTGGACTTCGACGTTTAGCTTGATACCTCAGCTACGATCTTGTGCCCTCGGCAGGATCTGGTAGATAGTCAGGCTTCTTAGCCTTGTTCATTTGTAGATGTCTGTACTCAGACATGTTAAGCTTCCACATGTGCTTGATTTGTATGCTATGATTGTTGGGTCATGAGACCCATGTTTGTAATATCTCGCTTCTCGGAGCCTAATGAATTAATACTTGAGTCGTAGAGTTATGTTGTGATGCCATGTTGTATTTACACATATCGAGCATATTGTGTGTATGATTGAAATGCTTGGTATGTGTGGGATCCGACAATCTAGTTGTTTATCCTTGGCAGCCTCTCTTATGGGGAAATGTATTCTAGTACTTCCATCAGCCATAGTAGTCCGCTACAGCCCGGTTCACCGCAGTCCTGCTAGCCCAGCACTACTGCTCAGGACACTTGACTGGCCGGCATGTGTTTCACTTCGTTCCTGTGTCTGTCCCTTTGGGGAAATGTCACGCGGTGACATCTGGAGTCCTTCCGAGCCTGCTACAACCCGGGTTCCCGGAGCCCTGTTAGCCCAGTGCTACTGCCCGGATTCACACGCTGCTGACCGACATGCTCGATGTGAATCATATATGCCTATCCCCATAGGTTGGTGCCGCTTTGGGTTCACGACTAGCCATGCCGGCCCGGGTTCTCTGTCATATGGATGCTAGCGACACTATCATATACGTGAGCCAAAAGGTGCAAATGGTCCCGGGCCATGGTAAGGCGACACCCGTGGGAATACCATGCGTGAGGCCGCAAAGTGATATGAGGTGTTACCGTCTAGATCGATGTGACTTGGAATCGGGGTCCTGACAGCGTTGGTATCAGAGCCTGATTGCCTATAGGATTACCAAGCCAAACTGGTCGAAGTTGAGTCTAGAAATGCTTTAGCTATATAAGGGAATTGATTGGGGAAGGGAACGTAAGGCTCTTTTTATTCCTTTACCTTATGTCCTTCTGATCTGAGTCAACCTCTTCTTTTCTACGGGGATTAAGAACTAGGCCTTCTCATCTATCTATCAGGATGACGTGTTACTAAACCGTAGTTGCCTAGGATTGTTGAGTTTAAGCCCGAGTTCGGTTCCTACTACTTCTGTGTGTTGGCAGTTCATCTCAGAACTTTGATATTGTGATGTTAAGTGGTTATGCCACCATTTTGCAGGATGTCTCAAATCATTTTGAGCATTTATAGCCGTTATGTTGTCCGAGTCATCCCAGGTTTCTAAATAGTCTGATGCATTTGCAAATCGCTTCTTTCCGTTCCCGATGTTCCTTTGGGCCAGTTCAACCACACTAATCTGTGAGTTGAGGTACTCTATTGCCTCGACATATATGTTGGAGCTATTATTATGTCCCTAGGTGTTTTAGGGAGTCACTTAGTAATCTCGCAATGATTTGTGTTCCCGGTGTGATGATTCTGGCCACCATTCTCGAAAGCATCCCGCGATGCCACTTAGTAGTAGGCATTCTACTCCTGGGTTTTGAACCCGAGGTTCACCTATTTCATGTTGTTAGTATTTGCTAGTTCCCTCAAGATATTAGTAACCCTGCGATAGTCCTTGAGGTCCGTGGTATATCCTTCTTCCAATACCATGAACCAATATGGCAAAAGCCTTTGAACCAAAAGATCACAATAAGAGTGCTCTTGATGAGTTCTCCATTCTGCATTGTGAATCTGCCAGTCCTACCTTTCTGCATGGGTTGTCCGGAAGAAATGTTGAGTTTTGCTCGACATACTAATCTGTGCATCCACAACTCAGAAAGTTATATGTTCCTTGAGTTGTTCCTCTTCAGTTGTATTCCGACCATCCTCTATCAGTTGATAGCCAAGAGTGTGTGTGCATTCATTCATCGATGCCTTTTACTCTTATGGTCTGTCAAGCCATTCTATTCCAGAATGACTAGGAGAAACAAACTCCAGTACCTCGTCCATATCCAGGATTGGGTCAAAATAGTTGTGTATCGCAGATCAAAATGCCAATCCAGCTTTTGATCCTGTTCTACCCCAAAGTATTACCGTCTTATGTCAAGAATGTCATGGGAATTGCACACCATCTTATGAATTCTTGATACGGTGATACCTCTCGCCATCGTTGTTCATTCCTCGGTTCCCGTGTTGCTGCAACTGGAATACTGACAAGTGAATCATGATGTGTGAAATCAATACTCCTAGCAATTGCGTTGCTTGGTAGTTAAAGGACAATATTCTCATCCTTAGTGTGTTGGTTATTGAACTGATCGTGCTACCTAGTTCATTTTTGTTGGTGCACTCTTCGATCGATGAGTTAGGATTTTGTCAAACCCTTGCTCTTTTGATCACATCGTCTTGCCTTGAAAAGCAATATTGTTCTCGAGCATAGTAACATATCGGTGGTTCATGATGTTCCGAATATCTTCTCGGAAGTATTACCAGGTTGACACCTGACCGCTATGTTGAGTTCGTGATCATGCTGGTTTTCCTCCAAACCACCCATTCTCCAAGAATCTATGTTGGGTACCCCTGAGCTAGTTGGTTAAGCTAAACAACAACTTGGAGAGTTGGAAGATAAAAGCTTGTCTGACTTAGTTCGTGTCAAGGGATATCTTTTGTGTGTGTGTTCAAGAAAGATGATATCTTCATCGATTGGTCCTCATGATCAGTTGTTGGATCTATTGTCTTGTCCAAACTTTGTTTTGAGTGTGGGCTATCCTCAAATCAAACCAGAACCAACGATGTTCGTAATGTTGTCATACTCGTGGTTGTTTCCCTGGGCATACACCATTATATTTTTTGGGTCTGACCGATGCTATCACCTTGTTCACATAATTGTGTAATTCCACTTATATGGAAACCTGGATGAATTGTTATTGAGCCCATCAGCAACATTTTTATCTTCTCCATGATTCGTGTTGAGCATCCAGTTAGCATTGGAAATTTTTATAAGCATTATCTTCATGTTCCGTTCATGAAGAATATGTTCGGCTGAAAGGAGTGATTTCCTCTAATTCATGTGCATTTGGTGCAAGTTGCTGCCGTGAATTCGAGAAAGTCAATGTTGCTTCCTCTGGAACCATCCCAAGTCAGTTATGCATGTGCGAAGTATACACTGGTTTGCGAGACTAGCTACCTCCACCCCATGTGTAACTCCTAACACCCCAAGCCACTGATTGACTTGTTCAAGGAAAATAAGTCTAGCGCGCGTAAAGACTTCGAAATCTTTGATGATGGATCCTAACCTGAACTCGATAGTGTTCTATTATAAGACTACTACGTGGTCATGCTTGTCTTGGACAGCGTGTTCACAGGTTTGTAGCAGAACCAGCTCATGTTTTGGAGCATGCTATCGTAATTCATTTTCCTGAGAATCCCGCAACGTCATCTCTTCGGTTAGTGTTGCAAATTTTCTTTTCCAGACATGCTATCTGAAATGTCCTGTTACCAACCAGATCTGAATCTCAGACAGATATGATGGTTGGAATTAGTCCAAGATCTATGATGTAGGTTCCAACAAGGTTGATGTTGGCCGACACACCTAGCCGGAAGATCTATCACTGTAGTATCTTGATTGAGCTATTTGACCATCTTCTCCATGAGGATTTCGTGCAACTTATTCTAGAAGTTGTTCCTTAGGGGTCCTCGTACTCTCAGTTTCCTCGGTTATGCTATAACCATTCAAACAGGGGAATCACTCTCGTCTGTTGAGCTTTTCCCCAGTCACTAGAATCATTCCCAGTATTTGCATTTTGTTCCCAGCTTGCACCCGTCATTGTGTCAGTCTACCATGGGTCCCATCCATTTCCGTTGATAAGAAAAAGTCATCCATTGCGTTGTCTTCAACAAGGTAGTCCACATCATCCATTCTAGTCCGAGTTTGCCATTTCTTCGAGCTCTTTCAAACGATCAATTGTAAATTACCTTAAGCTGGTATGAAGAGTTTCAATGATCTATGGATCAAAAGTAATTCTTTTTGCCACTTAAGGGAACAATCCATTAAGTCACCTTTCCCAAGGTGCCCCGTTATGGGATCATGGCAATTATTTCCTCGCCACCTTGACACCATCCACCATCTTTCTAAGCCTGGAATTGTTGGCCACCAAATCAAACCCTGTCATTGTTCTTCCATCCCTCTCAATATGTTTTGTGTCTCAACTCGAGATGTTTCAACATCTCATTCCGCGAGTGATATTGTATAGCTCGATCTTCGAGAAGATCAATCCTAGTAGAGTTTCTTTCCGTTGTCATCGCGTGGATGAAGATCTCAAAAGCGAGGATGTCAAGATCAACGTATGCAACGAATCAACAACCTTATGAGGTGCAACCTGGATCGTGAAGATTATGTTAGCTTGTGTTCCCCCCTTCACCTTACCCTACGCTTGAATCTCGGGACGAGATTCTTGTTTAGTGGGGGTGAGCTGTCACAGCCCCAGTTCAGCCCTTGCTTGACTTTGCTTGTTCATCATGCCACCATGTTTAAATTCCAAAGAAACTTGAAATGGGGATTGTTGAAACCCTAGCACCAAATGAATTCAACTAGGTTCAATAAAAATATTTTCAATAATCCCAAATGCCCTTTACAAAAGTTCATGATTCTTGTTAAAGGTGAAAACCTCTGCCAAAAGTCATGCACATATTTCTAGGCCATTCCGGATTTTTGAATTAAATCTTATTGCATTTGCAATTGCGCATTTAAATGCTATATATTATTTTAAGTGCTCAATTAATTCTAAACTTAAGCAAGGGCTGTTAAGAATAATCCAAACAGAGCCCACAATTATCTTCAGGATTTTTGAAAACGTTTTGGTATTTTTAATAAAGCTCAGAAGTTGCAGAAAAATAGAAAAACAAAAACAGAAAGCAAAGAGCAGAGACTCACCTGGCTTACCTATCGTAGCCTAGCTGGCCAGCCCACCTGGCGGCCCAGCCCACCAGGGGCAGCCTCGTCTTCTACCTCTTGCCAGTAGGCAGAGGAGAAGCTGGGCACGGCGCACGCGCGCGCCACCTCCACCCTGCTTGCCTGCCTCTTTGACGGCCTGGACGCCTCTAGCGTTGCCACGCAGACCCCTGGAACCCCCTCGCACTCTCCCTCGCTCCTCCCCCCTCCTCCGTTTCTCTTACGCGCAGTCGCCGAGCGCAGCCGTCGCTGCCGACGAGCACCACCGCGGCCACAGCCACTGCCTCACCTCGCCGATGCGCTCAGAGGCTCCACCTCGGCCCCCTCTTCCTCCTCACCGAGCCACGCCCCGCGGGAGCCCCTACAACGCCGCCATCTGCTCTGTCTTCTTCCTCGGACTCTGGTGATCGCCGTCGCCACTCCGTCATCTCCAGAGCCTCCCCCGAGCTGCCGACCCATCCATGCAATGCACTGTGAGCCTCTGAATTGTTTCCCCCTACTCCCGTGCGCTAATTCGAGCTCTAGCTCTCATTTCTGTCGAGACCGAGACCTCGCCGGCGCCGGCCATGTCGCCGTCGTCGTTTTGGACGGCCTCCGTCCAAACCAAGCACGTCACCGCACTCAGTACACCCCCAGGAGCATGTTTCACCCACCAGCTCCTCCTCCCGTGCACCACAACGCCAAACCCGCAGGTGCCCGAACGACGGCCGCCGCCACGAGCTCGCCTCCGGCGAGCTCGTTCCACCCCGCGCCTCCCGCGTGCCTCCCATGGATGCGCGCGAGCATGGGCAACCCTCTGGTGCCCTTGGCTTGGCCCAAAACCGCCCGTAGCGCCACTCCGACGATCTTCCGCCACGGTTTTGGTCGCCGCCGGCAGAACTCCGGCGAAGTCGACGTGGCGCTGTCATTAGCCACTGATGACGCCCTAACTAACCCACCTAGCTCACTGACACCTGGGCCCCATGCCCTAAATAATCTAGGTTTTATTTCAGTTTAGATTAGTTTATAATCACGCGGGACCCACCAGTCAGAGTTGACCAAGCTGACGTGGCTGTTGACCCGGCCCCACATGTCTGTGACCCAGACAGCTCTATGTCACTGACCAGTGGACCCCACTGGTCAGGTTTGACCTGGCCGACCCAGTTGACCCGCTAACGTCACACCTATGTCATGCTGACGCATTAATTCAATTACTGGAATTATTCTTATACAGGAAATTCGAGAAATTAGTACAAACTTCTAAAAATCATAGAAAATCAACCGTAGCTCCAAATCAAACAAGTTATATATGAAAAATGATCAGAAAAATCCAATCTATCCATATGTACTAGTTTTGTGCATGTTAAAGCAACCTAACCTTGCTGTTTAGATGAAACATGATAATGCACTTATATGAGTTCATAGTTTAGGCTTGTATTTGAATCCTTGATTCAAATAAGCTCAAAACATTCTGGTTGTAGTTGCATTAGCCCAACACACTCATTTTACCATGTCATGATCATGCATCATATTGTGCATTGCATTGAAAGTGTTTCTTTCTCTGTTGCCGGTATTTGTCCCCTCTCGATAGACGTGGTTTCGACGATGAGATCGATGACACCAATGAAGAGCTATAATATCTTCAGAAGTGCCAGGCAAGCAAAACCCCCTTGTTCATTCCGATACAAACCCACTCTCTCGCTCCTGCTCTCTTTTACTGCATTAGGACAACAACGATTCAACTGTTACATGCTGCGGTAGTTGAACCCCTTTCCTTTGCATGACCTGTCATTGCCACAGTAAATAGATGAAACCCACTAGCATGAGTAGGAGTTGTTTGAGCCCTGATGTGCCTACTCATTCATGTTTGCTTGTCATGCCTGGTATTGCTTAGAGTTGTGTTAGGTCTGATTCATCGGGAATGAATTGGAAAGTTGTGAACATGTCCTACTGTGTGTGAGCTAAGTGTGTGAACACGATTTGGTAAAGGTAGCGGTGAGAGGCCATGTAGGAGTACATGGTGGGTTGTCTCATTGAAACTGTTCTCAGGAACTGAGTTCTGTATTTGTGATCCATGAAACAGCTACTACCACACATTGGGCCCTGAAATATGACCCTGCTCGACTTACTGACCCCTCTCGTCCTCTGTCCAGGAGTTGCAACTAGTTTCTGGTGTTTATAGGATATGTGTTGGTGGCCGTGCGTAGCACTGACCCTAGGGGTGGGCTATGATGCGGTAGATACACTGTGGCCGGGTATGCCAGGCGCCCGTTTGGCGTCTCGGGACCCTGTACACATCGTTTGGGGCCGTTGAGGACACCCCGGCTGGATTTCCTTGCGGATGGAACCCGAATAGGCGATAAACCTGGACTAGAGACTTGTGCGGTTAGTCAGGTCGTGGCCTACACCCACGCCGGCTTTCGCTTGAAGTCTGCCGAGCACATGTCGTGTGCAGACGCTAAGTGGTGGAAACATGTGTGACGAAGTACACCCCTGCAAGGTTATAAATGATCTATTCGAATAGCCGTGTCCGCGGTAATGGACTTCTGGGTTGCCTATAACAGTTCATAGACAAGTGAAAGTGGATACTCTAAAACTCGCAAGATAAGTGTGAGTGTTATGGATGGCCTTCTCGTAGGGAGACGGGAGCGGATCCATAGTGGTGTATTGAATGGTGAATATGTGGACTCGTGTGCGCCACCTCAAAAGAGTTGCTTGCAGTCGTAGTTCAGGTTAGCCACTGAGTCAAAGCTGGCTTGCTGCAGTTAAACTCCACCACCCCCTTTATTGATACCGATGCATATGTAGATAGTTCTGATGTAAGTCTTGCTGGGTACATTTGTACTCACGTTTGCCTATTTTATGTTTTGCAGAGAGGCGTCCGTCTCGCTAGTAGTTCCGTGTGGACTTCGACGTTTAGCTTGATACCTCAGCTACAATCTTGTGCCCTCGGTAGGATCTGGTAGATAGTCAGGCTTCCTAGCCTTTTTCATTTGTAGATGTCTGTACTCAGACATGTTAAGCTTTCGCATGTGCTTGATTTGTATGCTATGATTGTTGGGTCATGAGACCCATGTTTGTAATATCTCGCTCCTCGGAGCCTAATGAATTAATACTTGAGTCGTAGAGTTATGTTGTGATGCCATGTTGTATTTACACATATCAAGCATATTGTGTGTATGATTGAAATGCTTGGTATGTGTGGGATCAGACAATCTAGTTGTTTATCCTTGGCAGCCTCTCTTCTGGGGAAATGTATTCTAGTGCTTCCATGAGCCATAGTAGTCCGCTACAGCCCGGTTCACCGGAGTCCTGCTAGCCCAGCACTACTGCTCAGGACACTTGACTGGCCGGCATGTGTTTCACTTCGTTCATGTGTCTGTCCCTTCGAGGAAATGTCACGCGGTGACATCCGGAGTCCTGCCTAGCCTGCTACAGCCCGGGTTCCTGGAGCCCTGTTAGCCCAGTGCTACAGCCCGGATTCACACGCTGTTGACCGACATGCTCGATGTGAATCATGTATGCATGTCCCCATAGGTTGGTGCCGCTTTGGGTTCACGACTAGCCATGCCGGCCCGGGTTCTCTATCATATGGATGCTAGCGACACTATCATATACATGAGCCAAAAGGCGCAAACGGTCCCGGGCCATGGTAAGGCGACACCCGTGGGAATACCGTGTGTGAGGCCGCAAAGTGATATGAGGTGTTACCGGCTAGATCGATGTGACTTGGAATCGGGGTCCTGACATAAAAGTAGTTGCACCTATTAAAGTTGAAGAAAAGACTACCACTTATAATGATTCTGTTGTTCCTACTGCTTATATTGAGAAACCACCTTTCCCTGTTAGAATAAAGGATCATGCTAAAGCTTCAACTATGGTTCGTAAGAGTAACACTATAACACCTACACCCTCTGAGCAAATTAAAATTGAACCTAGTATTGATATGGTTAAAGATCTCTTGGCCGATAATATTGATGGGCATGTTATTTACTTCTGTGATGAAGCTACTAGAATTGCTAGACCTGACACTAAAAATAAACATAGACCTGTTGTAGGCATGCATGTTATTTCGGTTAAAATAGGAGATCATTGCTATCATGCCTTATGTGATATGGGTGTCAGTGCAAGTGCAAAACCTCATTCCTTATATAAAGAAATTATGCATGATATTGCACCTGCTGAGATAGAGGAAATTGATGTTACAATTAAGCTTGCCAATAGAGACACTATTTCACCAGTTGGGATTGTTAGAGATGTTGAAGTCTTGTGTGGGAAAGTCAAATATCATGTTGATTTTCTTGTTCTTGGTTCCCCACAAGATAACTTTTGTCCCATTATATTTGGTAGACCCTTCTTGAATACTGTTAATGCTAGGATAGATTGCAAAAAGGATGTTGTTACTATTGGTTTGGGGTATATGTCTCATGACTTTAATTTTTCTAAATTTCGTAGACAACCCCATGATAAATAATTGCCTAGTGAAGATGAAATTATTGGTCTTGCTTCTATTGCCGTGCCTCCTAATGATCCTTTAGAACAATATTTGCTTGACCATGAAAATGATATGTTTATGAATGAAAGAAGGGAAATAGATGAAGTATTCTTTAAACAGGGACCTATTTTGAAACACAACTTGCCTGTTGAAATCCTAGGAGATCCTCCTCCACCCAAGGGTGATCCCATGTTTGAGCTTAAACCTTTACCTGATACTCTTAAATATGCTTATCCTAATGGGAAAGAGATATATCCTGTTATTATTAGTGCTAACCTTTCAGAGCATGAAGAAAAGAAATTATTGAAAACTCTAAAGAAGCATCGTGCTGCTATTGGATATACTCCTGATGATCTTAGGGCATTAGTCCCACTCTATGCCAGCACAAAATAAAATTGGAGAAAGACATGAAACCGGTTGTTGATCATCAATGACGGTTAAATACTAAGATGAAATAAGTGGTAAGAAAATAAATACTAAAGCTTTTGGAGGCAGGTATAATTTATCCCATTGTTGATAGTCAGTGGGTAAGTCTTGTTCATTGTGTCCCTAAGAAGGGAGGTATTACTGTTGTTCCTAATGATAAAGATGAATTGATCCCACAAAGAATTGTTACAGGTTATAGAATGGTAATTGATTTCCACAAATTGAACAAAGCTACTAAAAAGGATCATTACCTTTACCTTTTATTGATCAAATGCTAGAAAGATTATCCAAACATACACATTTTTGCTTTCTAGATGGTTATTCTGGTTTCTCTCAAATACCTGTGTCAAAAGAGGATCAAGAAAAGACCACTTTTACCTGTCCTTTCAGTACCTTTGCTTATAGACATATGCCTTTTGGTTTATATAATGCACCTGCTACCTTTCAAAGATGTATGACTGCTATATTCTCTGACTTTTGTGAAAATATTGTTGAGGTTTTCATGGATGATTTCTCCGTTTATGGAACTTCTTTTGATATTCCTTAAGCAACCTTGATCGAGTTCTGCAGAGATGTGAAGAAACTAATCTTGTCTTGAATTGGGAAAAGTGCCACTTTATGGTTAATGAAGGTATTGTCTTGGGGCATAAAATTTCTGAAAGAGGTATTGAAGTTGATAAAGCTAGAGTTCACGCTATTGAAAAGATGTCTTGTCCTAAGGACATTAAAGGTATAAGAAGTTTCCTTGGTCATCCGGTTTTTATAGGAGGTTCATTAAGGACTTCTCTAAAATTTCTAGACCTCTGACTAATCTCTTACAAAAAGATGTTCCATTTGTCTTTGATGATGATTGTGTAGAAGCATTTGAAATATTTAAGAAAGCCTTGATTTCTGCACCTATTGTGCAGCCACCTGATTGGAATTTACCCTTTGAAATTATGTGTGATGCTAGTGATTATGGTGTAGGGTCTGTTCTAGGACAAAGAGTTGATAAGAAATTAAATGTTATCCAATATGCTAGTAAAACTCTAGACAGTGCCCAGAGAAATTATGCTACCACTGAAAAGGAATTTTTAGCAGTTGTATTTTCTTGTGATAAGTTCAGACCTTATATTGTTGATTCTAAAGTAACTATTCACACTGATCATGCTGCTATTAATTATCTTATGCAAAAGAAAGATGCTAAACCTAGACTTATTAGATGGGTTCTCTTGCTACAAGAATTTGATTTGCATATTATTGATAGAAAGGGAGCGGAGAACCCTATTGTAGACAACTTATCTAGGTTAGAGAATGTTCTTGATGACCCACTACCTATTGATGATAGCTTTCCTGATGAACAATTAGTTGTCATAAATGCTTCTAGTACTGCTCCATGGTATGCTGATTATGCTAATTACATTATTGCTAAATTTATACCACCTAGTTTCACATACCAACAAAAGAAAAGTTTTTCTATGATTTAAGACATTACTTCTGGGATGACCCACACCTTTATAAAGGAGTAGATGGTGTTATTAGACGTTGTGTACCTGAGCATGAACAAGAACAGATCCTACGCAAGTGTCACTCCGAGGCTTATGGAGGACACCATGCTGGAGACAGAACTGCACATAAGGTATTGCAATCTGGTTTTTATTGGCCTACTCTCTTCCAAGATGCATGTAAGTTTGTCTTGTCTTGTGATGAATGTCAAAGAATTGGTAATATTAGTAGACGTCAAGAAATGCCTATGAATTATTCACTCGTTATTGAACCATTTGATGTTTGGGGCTTTGTTTATATGGGACTGTTTCCTTCCTCTAATGGGTATACACATATTTTAGTTGCTGTTGATTACGTTACTAAGTGGGTAAAAGCTATTCCAACTAGTAGTGTTGATCATAACATCTCTATCAAGATGCTTAAAGAAGTTATTTTTTTGAGGTTTGGAGTCCCTAGATACTTAATGACTGATGGTGGTTCACATTTTATTCATGGTGTTTTTCGTAAAATGCTTGCTAAGTATGATGTTAAGCATAGAATTGCATCTCCATATCATCCATAGTCTAGTGGTCAAGTAGAACTGAGTAATAGAGAGATTAATTTTTTTTGCAAAAGACTGTTAATAGATCTAGAAAGAATTGGTCCAAGAAACTTGATGATGCATTATGGGCTTATAGAACTACATATAAAAATCCTATGGGTATGTCTCCGTATAAAATGGTTTATGGAAAAGCATATCACTTACCTCTCGAACTAGAATATAAGGCATATTGGGCCATTAAAGAGCTCAATTATGATTTCAAACTTGCCGGTGAGAAGAGGCTTTTTGACATAAGCTCACTTGATGAATGGAGAACCCAGGCCTATGAGAATGCTAAACTATTTAAGGAAAAAGTTAAAAGATGGCATGACAAAAGGATACAAAAACGTGAGTTTAATATAGGTGATTATGTGTAGTTATACAACTCTCGTTTAAGATTCTTTTGCAGGAAAACTCCTCTCTAAATGGGAAGGTCCTTACATCGTCGAGGAGGTCTATCGTTCCGGTGCCATAAAAATCAACAACTTCGAGGGCACAAATCCGAGGGTGG
The DNA here is from genome assembly GCF_002162155.2 of Triticum dicoccoides. NCBI lineage: Eukaryota > Viridiplantae > Streptophyta > Magnoliopsida > Poales > Poaceae > Triticum > Triticum dicoccoides. Next base: position 263,872,509 of record NC_041392.1, read on the forward strand.
TGAACGGTCAAAGAGTCAAACATTATATCTTAGGTAATCCTATAAATGTTGAAACTAATGTTATTGAAACCGTAACCCCGGAGGAATACATAAGGGACACTTCCCAGAACGTTTTAGCCTCCGAAAAGGAATAGGTATGTAGTACGGTAAGTAAACCGACTCCAAAACAGTTCTTATAGCAAATTTTCTCCGTTTTGGAATATTTAAGAAAATAGGAAAATAAGAAGCAGTCCGGGAAGGACACGAGGCTTCCACGAGGGTGGAGGGTGTGCCCTACCCCCCTGGGTGTGCCCCTGCCTCGTGAGCACCTCGTGTTCTCTCTGGATTCCGTTTTCTTGCACGATACTTCTTTCGGTCGGTAAAAATTCACTATATATTCTCCCGAAGGTTTTGAACACCATATCACGCAAATATCTTCTGTCTTTGTTTACAGTTGTTTTTCTGACAGATCTAGATCATCATGACGCCTGCAAGCGCCCCCAAGGACAAGTTCTTCGAGAAGGTCATCAATCCCTACCTCACGGAGATGCTGCAACACCCTCAAACCATTGAGATGCGTGAGGGGTTGCTGCACATCCGTGATGTTGAGGGACCAAGGAGGACCGGAACCGTGGAGACAAGACTCGAAGCAATGGAGCAACAAGTTTTCAAGTGCTAGGAGATGGTGGAACATGGACTCAACGCCAACCACATGATGATCACGGAGTTCACCAACAACCACAAGCTGGATGCCAAGAACATTGGGGAGACCATCTTCAAGCTTCACGAGAAAACTGAGCGTCTCTAAGCCTAGATCTATGACCTGCAAAACCAAAACTGTGAGTATGAATATAGATTCAAGATGATGAGTTTGGCTGCGGATTTGAGGATCCTGGAGACTCGATCATCCTTTTATGATGGTGAGCCTATGCCTTGGAAGATGGACGATAAGCCTACATCATCAACAACTCCACTGTCACCACTCCCGAGGAAAGAGATATAAACACATGGGTATGGGCACTCCCCTTGGAAACTGCCAAGCTTGGGGGAGTGCCCCGGTATCGTATCACCATCACACTTTTATCTTTACTATTCCTTTTGGTAATATCTTGATCTAGTAGAATAAAGTTTTAGTATGATCTAGTTCTGATTGTTTGCTTTATGATCCTTCTATGTAATCAAGTCTGTGAGCTATATATAATAAAGATTAGTGTTGAGTCAAGGGCTTTGCCATCTTGCTATGATCTTGAGGGAATAAAAATAAAAAAGAAGAGAAAGAATAAAAAGAATTAAAGAGAACATATGGATCTTATGGAGAGTAATGACTTCACATATAAAGAGTATGATGAATAAAAGTCGTTGAAAGTTGACAAACATAATTTTGGTCATCGTTGCAATTAATAGGAAGTAATAAAGAAAGAGAGGTTTTCACATATAAATATACTATCTTGGACATATTTTATGATTGTGAGCACTCATTAAAATATGACATGCTAAAGAGTTGATGTTGGACAAGGAAGACAATGTAATGGATTATGTTTTCTTACATCTGAAATAAATTATATTGTCATGGATCATCCAACATGTTGAGCTTGCCTTTCCCTCTCATGCTAGCCAAATTCTTGGCACCAAGTAGAGATACTACTTGTGCTTCCAAATATCCTTAAACCCAGTTTTGCCATGAGAGTCCACCATATCTACCTATGGATTGAGTAAGATCCTTCAAGTAAGTTGTCATTGTTGCAAGCAATAAAAATTGCTCTCTAAATATGTATGATTTATTAGTGTGGAGAAAATAAGTTTTACACGATCTTGTGATGTGGAAGAAATAAAAGCGACGGACTGCATAATAAAGGTCCATATCACAAGTGGCAATATAAAGTGACGTTCTTTTGCATTAAGATTTCATGCATCCAACCATAAAAGCACATGACAACATGTGCTTCCCTCTGCGAAGGGCCTATCTTTTATTCTTGTCTTATACTTCTTACAAGAGTCATGGTGATTTTAACCTTTCCTTTTTACATTTTATCCTTTGGCAAGCACAATGTGTTGGAAAGATCCTGATATATATAGCTAATTGGATGTGAGTTTTCATGAACTATTATTGTTGACATTACCCTTGAGGTAAAAGGTTGGGAGGCAAAACTATAAGCCCCTATCTTTCTCTGTGTCCGATTAAAACTTCATACAAATAAGTATTGTGTGAGTGTTAGCAAATGTGAAATACTAAATGATAGTTGAGTATGTGGACTTGCTGAAAAGCTCTTATATTGACTCTTTCCGATGTTATGATAAATTGAATTGCTTCAATGACAGAGATTATAGTTTGTTAGTTTTCAATGAAGTTTATGATTCATACTTGAAACTGTGAATGAATTGTTACTTTAGCATAAGAGATCATGTGACAATATATATATGTGTGTGTGTGTGTGTTGCTGTTCTAAGAATAATCATGATGCTCTCATGTCCGTATTTTATTTTATCGACGCCTCTATCTCCAAACATGTGGACATATTTTTTGATTTCGGCTTCCACTTGAGGACAAGCGAGTTCTAAGCTTGGGGGAGTTGATACGTCCATTTTGCATCATGTTTTTATATCGATATTTATTGCATTATGGGCTGTTATTACACATTATGTCACAATACTTATGCCTATTCTCTCTTATTTTACAAGGTTTACATGAAGAGGGGAAATGCCGACAGCTGGAATTCTGGGCTGGAAAAGGAGAAAATATTAGAGACCTATTCTGCACAACTCCAAAAGTCCTGAAACTTCACGGGAGCATGTTTCAGAATATATAAAAAATATTGGGCGAAGGAAGTACCAGAGGGGGGCCACCCACCATCCACGAGGGTGGGGGCGCGCCCTACCCTCCTAGGCGTGCCCCCTGGCAAGCCTCCGGTGCCCATCTTTTGCTATATGAGGTCTTTTGCCCTGGAAAAAAAATCAGAAGCAAGCTTACGGGACGAAACTCCGCCGCCACGAGGCGGTACCAATCTAGGGCTCCGATGGAGCTGTTCTGCTAGGGAAACATCCCTCCGGGAGGGGAAATGATCACCATCATCATCATCATCAATCCTCTCGTCGGGAGGGGGTCAATCTCCATCAACATCTTCACCAGCACCATCTCATCTCAAACCCTAGTTCATCTCTTGTATCCAATCTTTGTCCTAAAACCTCAGATTGGTACCTGTGGGTTGCTAGTAGTGTTAATTACTCCTTGTAGTTGATGCTGGTTGGTTTATTTGATGGAAGATCATATGTTCAGATCCTTTATGCATATTAATACCCCTATGATTATGAACATGAATATGATTTGTGAGTAGTTATGTTTGTTCCTGAGGACATGGGAGAAGTCTTGCTATAAGTAGTCATGTGAATTTGGTATTCGTTCGATATTTTGATGAGATGTATGTTGTCTCTCCTCTAGTGGTGTCATGTGAACGTCGACTACATGACACTTCACCATTATTTGGGCCTAGAGGAAGGCATTGGGGAGTAATAAGTAGATGATGGGTTGCTAGAGTGACAGAAGCTTAAACCCTAGTTTATGAGTTGCTTCATAAGGGGTTGATTTGGATCCATATGTTTCATGTTATGGTTAGGTTTACCTTAATACTTCTTTTGTAGTTGCGGATGCTTGCAAGAGGGGTTAATCATAAGTGGGATGCTTGTCCAAGTAAGGGAAGTACCCAAGCACCGGTCCACCGACATATCAAATTATCAAAGTACCGAATGCGAATCATATGAACATGATGAAAACTAGCTTGACGATAATTCCCATGTGTCCTCAGGAGCACTTTCCTTTATATAAGAATTTGTCCGGGCTTGTCCTTTGCTATAAAAAGGAATGGGCCATCTTGCTGCATCTTATTTACTTTTATTACTTGTTACCCGTTACAAATTACCTTATCACAAAACTATCTGTTACCGGTAATTTCAGTGCTTGCAGAGAATACCTTACTAAAAACTGCTTATCATTTCCTTCTGCTCCTTGTTGGGTTTGACACTCTTACTTATCGAAAGGACTATGATAGATCCCCTATACTTGTGGGTCATCATTTGGCATACCGCAAAACAGAGGAAAACGGCCTTGTGTTCGACCGCGTACGGTCGAAACGGGGTCCTGTTCATCGGGAAGGGTCTGGCATATCATAAAACGGAGGAAACGAACTTGTGTTAGAGCTCCTTCGGTCGAAACTGGGTGTTGTTGATCGGGAGGGGTGTGGCGTACCGCAAAACGGAGGAAACGAACTTGTGTTGGAGCGCCTACGGTCGAAACGGGGGTCCTATTCATCGAGAGGGGTGTGGCGTACCGCAAAACAGGACTCCACTGGCTACTGTTCATCCACTGTCTACTGCCTCCATGGGCTACTGTTCATCCACCGTCGACCTCCTCCAGCCTCCACCTGCGACTGTTCATCCATGGCGTCTCCCTCCTGCCTCCACTAGCTACTGTTCATCCATGGGCTCCTGTTCATCCAACCTCCACCGCTCCTCCACCGGCTACTGTTCAACCAGCCCTCTCCACAGGGTTTTCTTCAACCACCCCTCCACGGGCTATTGTTCATCCAGCCCTCCACCGGCTACTGTTCAACTAGCCCTCCATGGGGTCCTATTCATCCAGCCCTCCACGGTGTCCTGTTCATCCACCCCCAACCGGCTCGACCGGGGTCCTGTTCATCCAGCGGCAACGGCCTCTACTACCACGGGGACCTGTTCATCCAACCCCCCACCGAGAAGTGTTCATCCAAGCCCCAAAAATGTTCATTGTTCATCAAGAGGTAGCAGGTTCGATCAGCTTCAGTTAGCAGCAGTAGCGAAGGAATCGCTCGATCGGGTTCAGTTAACAACCAGATCGATCGATCTCTCGGGTTCAGTAACGCGTAGCCTGCAGTGCAATCGCTCGGGTTCAGTAGGCGGGCGGCTTGCTCGGGTTCAGTTAGAGCCAACGCCTCGCACCCACGCGCGTATGTGTACGAGGGAAATGCGCATCGCTCAGCCCCGACCACCCACCGTAACCGGGAACTCGCCAATATTTTCCTCGCCCTCGCTTCTACCATGGTTTTTTCCGTCATGGACGGCCCAAAGAATATCATGCAGCTACATCTCCGGCCCGCCCAGGACGAAAAGCCCATTTTTTATCATGATTTTTTCATAGAAGTAGTAGCCCACCACATCTATGATGATACCGGGTTTTGTCATAGTTATCGTCATAGAAGTGTCGTAAGCATGACAGAAAAAATTCATTCAGCCCAAAATGTCACAGATGTGTCTTTTTTGTAGTGTAGTAACACCCACATAAAAATTGCAAAGAAGGACGGTAGTAGATTGCTTACAGTTGATCTATTTTGAGCATCGCAAATCCTATACCAAGCATCTTTTAAGTTCTCCCCTCCCCTTTGTTTAAATTCGGAACCTCATTTTCAGGGGTACACGTAACAAGAGAAGAACTAGCCATAACAATAAAGCAAACAAACAAGCAAAAAAGGCAAACGGAAAATATTTTTGTATTTTTGTAAAAACATTTTAGAAGCGGGGGAGATGAAAATGAGAGGCAAATGGAAAATGAAAGTAAATGCAAGGAGATGAAAGTTCATGCGATGGTACTTGATAGGTGTTGGTGATGTCTCCTCGGCAACGGCGCCAGAAATTCTTCCTGCTACTTGTGAGCTGTGTTGGGATTTCCTCGAAGAGGAGAGGATGATGCAGTATAGTAGAGATAATTATTTCCCATATTTAAGAACCCAAGGTTATCAATCCAGTAGGAGAACCACACAACTCCTCGTGAACAACACCTACACACGAAATAACAAATACTTGCACCGAAGCAAACAAGGGGTTGTCAATCCCTTGGCGGTTAATTGCAAGGATCAAATCTCGTAGTGATAGATAGATAAAAAATACAAAATAAAATAAAAGTAAATAAATTGCAGCAAGGTATTTTTGGATTTTAATATATGATAACGATAGACCCAGGGTCCATAGTTTTCACTAGAGGCTTCTGTCTCGAACAAAAAGAATATGGTGGGTAAACAAATTACTGTTGGGCAATTGATAGAAAAGTGCATAGTTATGAAGATATCCAAGGCAATGATCATGTATATATGCATCACTTCCGAGATAAGTAGACTGACTCCTGTCTGCATCTACTACTATTACTCCACACATCGACCGCTATCCAGCATGCATCTAGAGTATTAAGTTCATAAAGAACGGAGTAACGCCTTAAGTAAGATGACATAATGTAGACAAAGTAAATCCAATCAATATGAATAAACCCCATCATTTTATCCTTAATGTCAACGATACAAATACGTGTCATGTCTCTTTCTGTCACTAGGATTGAGCACCGCAAGATCGAACCCATCACAAAGCACCTCTCCCATTGCAAGATAAATCAATCTAGTTGGCCAAACCAAACGGATAGATCAAAGAGAAATACAAAGCTATAATAATCATGCATAAAAGAGTTCAGAGAAGACGCAAATAATATTCATAGACAATATGATCATAAACCTACAATTCATAGAATCCCAACAAACACACCGCAAAAAAGGATTACATGAATAGATCTCCAAGAACATCGAGGAGAACATTGTATTGAAGATCAAAGAGAAAGAGAGAAGAAGCCATCTAGCTACTAGCTATGGACCCATAGGTCTATGGTAAACTACTCACACATCATCGGAAGGGCGGCAAGGTTGATGTAGAGGCCCTCCATGATCGATTTCCCCTCCGGCAGAGTGTCGGAAAAGGCCTCCAGATGGGATCTCACAAGAAAAGAAGTTTGTGGCAGCGGAAAAAGTATTTTGGATGGCTCTCTATTTGTTTCCTGATTTTAGAGAATTTATAGAGTTGGAATTAGGTCAAACTGAGGAACGAGGGGCCCACAAGCCAAGTGGGCGCGTCCATGTGCCTTGTGGCCTACTCCTTCGCCTTCTGGCCTCCTCCCGAAGCTTCCAGGGTCTCTTATGTCCAGAAAAAAAAAGTCAAAAAGTGTCACGGCATTTGGACTTCATTTGGTAGTAATTTCCTGGAAAACCAAAAACAGGCAAAAAACAGCAACTGGCACTTGGCACTAAGTTAATAGGTTAGTCCGAAAAAATGATATATAATTGCATATAAAATGTCCAAGATTGATACTATAATAGCATGGAACAATACAAAATTATAGATATGTTGGAGACGTATCAGCCCTTCCCCTCGATGACGGCCCGACGGCGCTTTATTCTGGTTATTAATTTCACTACATATTTTGGCGTCTTCCCGCCAGTTGAGCTTTCAACCCAGAAAGCTAGAGTGCGAGCCACGCTAAGCAAATATACATCATACAAGGAAAAATGTAGCACATTGAAACATATATTATAATAAATTACGTCCACTAGGCAATCAAAGATTAATGCCAGTGCAAATAAATGAACATAACTTAACGATCTACAACTCACATTCTGCAACCTCAGCACGGATGATGCCCAAAAGCATGTGCGTAAGTTCTTTCTTCTTTGCTATAATTTCACTGAAATCATTGATTAGTTGTCGTTGCGCAAGAATGTGCACCCCTGATTCCTCCATGATTTCCATCATTGCTTTAGTTAGTAATTGCTTCACAAACATACATCTTTTCTGTTGGATTCGAGACAGAAAAAATTAAACATTCAGATGGAGATTTTGGGAGGCTTCTATCACTGATAGTGCAGAGTGTCTCGACCACTGCATCATAACTTAAATTAGGGAGGAAACTGAATAGATTAATCAAGAGTTATTGCCATATTACCTGCACTAGATTTACTGGAGAAGAACAATGGGGTTGCCTTGCTGTCTTGAGACATTGCCTTCTTATTTTCAGCAGCCTGCACCAAATTAACACACTATCGCATTTCTATCATTGTCTATGTCAAATAATAGGAAAGCAACATTGACGTATTGAACGTTTGGGTAATCAGACCACACCAGCCTACACCAAATTAACATAATATGGCACTACTATCATCGGCCAGGTAAGTCAATAGGAAAGCAACGTTGACATAATGAACGATTGGGCAACCAGACCACACCACTAGATTTTAAGAATGTGAAATTTATGATATGGTATAATCATGCATCTCAGTATGAAAAACTACCAAGCAATTTTCCTTCTAAAGATCTAAGTTAGTGCTTTAGTTATATATTTTGATAGAAGTAAATTTGAATCAGATAATTGGTGTAAGGTACTGAGGGTTGGATTCGAAGCGATGCTACGTAATAAACTACATATTGGTGTAAAAATATAAGGATATACAACAGGTATTTACATCAACATTGGAGCACAGAGCATTACTGCAAGATACTTTCCTAGAACACGATCCCAATTTAGAACGTTTGATATCCTTTAAACATATTTTCTACAAGAGAGATGCGTAAGACACATGTAAAAAATATAAGTTCAAATGTGATCTCAATGCTATAAAATTTCATGATGCAAGGATATGCACATGCTTCCTAGCAAGGAGTTGACATACTTTTGCTGGACTACGATATGTCTCCAACGTATCTATAATTTATGAAGTATTCATGCCATGTTTACAACAATTTTATATGGTTTTGGTATGATTTGCATGGAACTAACCTGGACTAACGCTGTTTTCAGCAAAACTGCCGTGGTGTTGTTGTTTGTGCAGAAATGAAAGTTCTCCAAATGAGCTGAAACTTTTTGACGATTTTTTTGGAACAAAAGAGACCCCCGAAGCTTCGTGGGAGGGCCAGAAGAGCCATGAGGAGGGCACAACCCACTAGGGCGCACCTGGTGGGCCTGGCTTGCCCCGATGGGTTGTGCTCACCTCGAGGCCCATCTTTGCGTGAAACCAACGCCAAAAATCCTATAAATAGAGAAACCATCAGAAATAACCCTAGATCAGAAGTTTCGCCGCTGCAAGGCTCTGTAGCCACCGAAAACCAATCTAAACCCCGTTCCGGCACCCTGCCGGAGGGGGAATCATCTCTGGTGGCCGTCTTCATCATCCCGGTGGCCACCGCGATGAGGAGGGGGTAGTCCACCCTCGGGGCTGAGGGTTTGTACCAGTAGCTATGTGTTTAATCTCTCTCTCTCTCTCTCGTGTTCTTGAGATGTCACGATCTTGATGTATCGCGGACTTTGTTAATATAGTCGGATCATATGGTGTTTTCCCCTCTCTATCTTGTTGTGATGAATTGAGTTTTTCCCTTTGAGATTTCGTTGTTATCAGATTGAATTCTTTTATGGATTTGAGAGCACTTGATATATGTCTTGCATATGAATACTCATGGTGGCAATGGGGTATCGTATTGATTCACTTGATATATGTTTTGGCACTCAACTCACGGATTCCCAAGGTGATATTGGGGTAATATATGCATAGGGGTTGATGAAAGTGCGTTATATCGACTAGAGGGGGTGAATAGGCGATTTTTATGAATTCTTCACTGAGGAATTTTAGGGTGAGGAAATTCCTGAGTGAAGAACTACTTGCAGCGGAATAAGTACTCAGAAGTAAACATAACAGTGCATGAGCATGGTCTTCATGATGAAATGAAAACAAGCACAGAGTACAGAAAGCGTAATCACGGGATAAACAGAATGAAGACAAACATACTAAAGAAATTGAGTTGAGAAATAGAGAAAGTCTTTAGTCAAGTCTTCAAATAGATATGAACAAGCACACAACACAGAAATGAGGAAATGGAAGGGTTGAGGAAATGGAACCAGGTAGCTTGGTGAAGACAATGATTTGGTAGACCAGTTCCAACTGTTGTGGCAGTTGTACGTCTGGTTAGGGCGGCTAGGTATTTAAACCCGAGGACACCCAGTCCTGAACACGCAGCTCAGGACACTCAGTCCTCACAGTATTCCCCTTGAGCTAAGGTCACACAGACCTCGCCCAATCACTCGTGGTAAGTCTTCAGGTGACTTCCAAACCTTCACAGGCTCGGTCATTCGGTGATCCACAATTTCCTCTTGGATGCTCTAGACCATGACGCCTAACCGTCTGGAAGATGCACAGTCTTCAAAGGTAACAAGCGTCGGATCCACGCAGGATCAATCTCTTCAGTGATGCTCAATCACTTTGGGTTTGTAGGTGTTTGGGTTTGGGTTTTCCTCACTTGATGATTTTCACTCAAAGTCCTCGGAGGATGGGATGCTCTCAAATGACAATGTCAGTTTCTCTCGGAGCAGCCAACCAGCTAGTGGTTGTAGGGGGGGCTATTTATAGCCTAGGGAGCAGCCCGACATGATAAGACATAAATGCCCTTCAATGATATGACTGTTAGGTGGGTAGATATTTTGCGACAACTGGCGCATAGCATAGCAACGGTCGGAATTTTGAGTATCAAATTCCTCAGGGCTATCATGTTCCTCACTGTGTAGGCAATCCGCACTGGCGAATTCCTAACTCCACAGTCAGAACAAATTCCTCAGAGACCAGAAGAACTTCGTCTCTGTCACTGAAGAAATTGACTGAGATGTATGAGATTTCCAATGGCTTCACTCGAAGGGATTGGTAGGTGTAGGATTTGAGTTGAGCATCACTTGGAAATTTTTCCTTAGTATTTCCTCGACCCCCTTTAACAGTACGGTGTTTCCTATGACTCAAGAAAGAGAAAATGAAACTACGAAAACAAAGGTCTTCATGCTTCATGTTCCTCGAATGAATACCAAGTCTTCAGGATTACACCAATTTCTTCACTTTCAAAGTCTTCAGAAAGTCTTCAGAATTCCAAAGTCTTCAGTCGGAGAACTTCATTTTTAGGGGTCGACTTTCTCTGTAAATATCAAACTCTGATGTCTACTACACAACCTTCTTCTTGTAGACGTTGTTGGGCCTCCAAGTGCAGAGGTTTGTAGGACAGTAGCAAATTTCCCTCAAGTGGATGACCTAAGGTTTATCAATCCATAGGAGGCGTAGGATGAAGATGGTCTCTCTCAAACAAACCTGCAAGCAAATAACAAAGAGTCTCTTGTGTCCCCAACACACCCAATACAATGGTAAATTGTATAGGTGCACTAGTTTGGCGAAGAGATGGTGATACAATTGGTATATTGATAGTAGATAATGGTTTTTGTGATCTAAAAATATAAAAACAGCAAGGCAAATGATAAAAGAGAGCGTAAACGGTATTGCAATGTGTTGAAACAAGGCCTAGGGTTCATACTTTCACTAGTGCAAGTCCTCACAACAATAATAACATAATTGGATCACATAACTATCCCTCAACATGCAACAAAGAGTCACTCCAAAGTCACTAATAGCGGAGAACGAACGAAGAGATTATGGTAGGGTACGAAACCACCTCAAAGTTATTCTTTCCAATCAAACCGTTGGGCTATTCCTATAAGTGTCACAAACAGCCCTAGAGTTCGTACTAGAATAACACCTTAAGACACAAATCAACCAAAACCCTAATGTCACCTAGATACTCCAATGTCACCTCAAGTATCCGTGGGTATGATTATACAATATGCATCACACAATCTCAGATTCATCTATTCAACCAACACATAGAACCTCAAAGAGTGCCCCAAAGTTTCTACCGAAGAATCACGACGAAAATGTGTGCCAACCCTTATGCATAGGTTCATGGGCGGAACCCGCAAGTTGATCACCAAAACATAGATCAAGTGAATCACGTGATATCCCATTGTCACCACAGATACGGACGGCAAGACATACATCAAGTGTTCTCAAATCTTTAAAGACTCAATCCGATAAGATAACTTCAAAGGGAAAACTCAATCCATTACAAGAGAGTAGAGGGGGAGAAACATCATAAAATCCAACTATAATAGCAAAGTTCGCGATACATCAAGATAGTACCATCTCAAGAACACGAGAGAGAGAGAGAGAGAGAGAGAGAGATCAAACACATAGCTACTGGTACATACCCTCAGCCCCAAGGGAGAACTACTCCCTCCTCGTCATGGAGAGCACCGGGATGATGAAGATGGCCACCGAAGAGGGATTCCCCCTCTGGAAGGGTGCCGGAACGGGTCTAGATTAGCTTTCGGTGGCTACGGAGGTTTCTATCTATTGTGATCCCTGATCGTTTTAGGGTATATGGATATATATGTAGTGGAAGAAATACGTCAGGGGAGCCACGAGGGGCCCACGAGGGTGGAGGGCGCGCCCAGGGGGGTGGGCGCGCCCCCCTGCCTTGTGCCTCCCTTGTTGCTTCCTTGACGTGGACTCCAAGTCTCCCGGGTTGCTTTCCTTCCAAAAATAACTTCTCGAGAAGGTTTCATTTCGTTTCGACTCCGTTTGATATTCCTTTTCTTCGAAACACTGAAACAAGGGGAAAATAGGAACTGGCACTGGACTTTGGTTCAATAGGTTAGTCCCAAAAATAATAAAAGTGGATAATAAAGCCCAATAATGTCCAAAACAGAAGATAATATAGCATGGAGCAATCAAAAATTATAGATACGTTGGAGACGTATCAGCATCCCCAAGCTTAATTCCTGCTCGTCCTCGAGTAGGTAAATGATAAAAACAGAATTTTTGATGCGGAGTGCTACTTGGCATAATTTCAATGTAATTCTTCTTAATTGTGGTATGAATATTCAGATCCGAAAGATTCAAGATAAAAGTTCATATTGACATAAAAGTAATAATACTTCAAGCATACTAACTAAGCAATTATGTCCTCTCAAAATAACATGGCCAAAGAAACTTCATCCCTACAAAATCATATAGTTTAGTCATGCTCCATTTTCGTCACACAGGAATTCTCTCATCATGCACAACCCCAATGACAAGCCAAGCAATTGTTTCATACTTTAGTAATCTCAAACTCATAAACCTTCACGCAATACATGAGCGTGAGCCATGGACATAGCACTATGGGTGGAATAGAATATGATGATGGGGGTATGTGGAGAAGACAAAAAAGGAGAAAGTCTCACATCAACAAGGCTAATCAATGAGCTATGGAGATGCCCATCGATTGATGTTAATGCGAGGAGTAGGGATTTCCATGCAACGGATGCACTAGAGCTATAAATGTATGAAAGCTCAACAAAAGAAACTAAGTGGGTGTGCATCCAACTTTCTTGCTCACGAAGACCTAGGGCACTTGAGGAGGCCCATTGTTGGAATATACAAGCCAAGTTCTATAATGAAAAATTCCCACTAGTATATGAAAGTGACAAAACAAGAGACTCCCTATCATGAGGATTATGGTGCTACTTTGAAGCACAAGTGTGGCAAAGGATAGTAGCATTGTCCCTTCTCTCTTTTTCTCTCATTTTTTTGGCCTTCTCTTTTTTTCATGGCCTTTCTCTTTTTTGGGGCCTTCTCTTTTTTATGGCCTTTCTCTTCTTCTTTTTTTATTCCTCACTTGGGACAATGCTCTAAAAAATGATGATCATCACACTTCTATTTATTTACAACTCAATGATTACAACTCGATACTAGAACAAAGTATGACTCTATATGAATGCCTCCCGCGGTGTACCGGGGTATGCAATGAACCAAGAGTGACATGTATGAAAGAATTATGAACGGTGGCTTTGCCACAAATACTATGTCAACTACATAATCATGCTAAGCAATATGACAATGATGAACGTGTCATGATAAACAGAATGGTGGAAAGTTGCATGGCAATATATCTCGGAATGGCTATGGAAATGCCATAATAGGTAGGTATGGTGGCTGTTTTGAGGAATATATAAGGATGCTTATGTGTGAAAGAGCGTATCATATCACGGGGTTTGGATGCACCGGCGAAGTTTGCACCAACTCTCAATGTGAGAAAGGGCAATGCACGGTACCGAAGAGGCTAGCAATGATGGAAGGGTGAGAGTGCGTATAATCCATGGACTCAACATTAGTCATAAAGAACTCACATACTTATTGCAAAAATCTACAAGTCATCAAAAACCAAGCACTACGTGCATGCTCCTAGGGGGATAGATTGGTAGGAAAAGACCATCGCTCGTCCCCGACCGCCACTCATAAGGAGGACAATCAAAGAACACCTCATGTTTGAAATTTGTTACATAACGTTTACCATACGTGCATGCTATGGGACTTGCAAACTTCAACACAAGAATTTCTCAAATTCACAATTACTCAACTAGCACGACTTTAATATCACTATCTCCATATCTCAAAACAATCATCAAGAATCAAACTTCTCTTAGTATTCAAAACACTCATAAGAAAGTTTTTAGTAATCTTGAATACCTAGCATATTAGGATTATTTAAGCAAATTACCATGATATTTAAGACTCTCAAAATAATCTAAGTGAAGCATGTGAGTTCATCTATTTCTTCAAAATAAAACTACCACCATGCTCTAAAAGATATAAGTGAAGTACTAGAGCAAACAACAAACTACTTCGAAAGATATAAGTGAAGATCAATGAGTAGTTGAATAATCATGCAACTATGTGAAGACTCTCTAACATTTAAGAATTTCAGATCTTGGTATTTTATTCAAACAGCAAGCAAAATTAAATAAAATAAAATGACGCTCCAAGCAAAACACATATCATGTGGCGAATAAAAATATAGCTCCAAGTAAAGTTACCGATGAACGAAGACGAAAGAGGGGATGCCTTCCGGGTCATACCCAAGCTTAGGATTTTGGTTGTCCTTGAATATTACCTTGGGGTACCTTGGTCATCCCCAAGCTTAGGCTCCTGCCACTCCTTATTCCATAGTCCATCGAATCTTTACCAAACATGAAAACTTCACAACACAAAACTCAACAGAAAACTCGTAAGCTCTGTTAGTATAAGAAAGAAAATCACCATCATAAGGTACTGGAATGAACTCATTCTTTATTTATATTGGTGTTATATCTACTGTATTCCAACTTCTCTATGGTTCATACCCTCCGATACTACTCATAGATTCATCAAAATAAGCAAACAACACATAGAAAACAGAATCTGTCAAAAACAGAACAGTATGTAGTAATATGTATCAAACGTATACTTATGGAACCCCAAAAATTCTAAAATAAATTTCTGGACTTGATTAATTTATCTATTAATCATCTGCAAAAAGAATTAACTAAATATCACTCTCCAATAAAAAATGGCAGCAATTCTCGTGAGCGCTAAAGTTTCTGTTTTTTACAGCAAGATCAACAAGACTTTCCCCAAGTCTTCCCAAAGGTTCTACTTGGCACAAACACTAATTAAAAGCATAAAAGCACATCTAAATAGAGGCTAGATGAATTATTTATTACTAAACATGAGCAAAAAGCAAGGAACAAAAATAAAGTTGGGTTGCCTCCCAACAAGCGCTATCGTTTAACGCCCCTAGCTAGGCATGATGATTTCAACGATGCTCACATAAAAGATAAGAATTGAAACATAAAGAGAGCATCATGAAGAATATTACTAGCACATTTAAGTCTAACCCACTTCCTATGCATAGGGATTTTGTGAACAAACAACTTATGGGAACAATAATCAACTAGCATAGGAGGGCAAAACAAGCATAACTTCAAAACTTTAAGCACATAGAGAGGAAACTTGATATTATTGCAATTCCTACAAGCATATATTCCTCCCTCATAATAATTTCCAGTAGAATCATGAATGAATTCAACAATATAACCAGCACCTAAAGCATTCTTTTCATGATCTACAAGCATAGAAATTTTATTACTCTCCACACAAGCAAAATTCTTCTCATGAATAATAGTGGGAGCAAACTCAACAAAATAATTACCATGTGAGGCATAATCCAATTGAAAACTAAAATCATCATGACAAGTTTCATGGATATCATTATTCTTTATAGCATACAAGTCATCACAATAATCATCATAGATAGCAACTTTATTCTCATAATCAATTAGAACCTCTTCTGAAATAGTGGATTCATCACAAAATAAAGTCATGACCTCTCCAAATCCACTTTCATAATTATCAAAATAAGATTCAACATCCTCCAAAATAGTGGGATCATTACTTCCTAAAGTTGACACTCTTCCAAACCCACTTTCATCAATATAACCATCATAAATAGGAGGCATGCTATCATCATAATAAATTTGCTCATCAAAACTTGGGGGACAAAAAATATCATCTTCATCAAAAATAGCTTCCCCAAGCTTGTGGCTTTGCATATCATTAGCAGCATGGATATTCAAGGAATTCATACTAACAACATTGCAATCATGCTCATCATTAAAATATTTAGTGCCAAACATTTTAATGCATTCTTCTTCTAACACTTTGGCACAATTTTCCTTTCCATCATACTCACGAAAGATATTAAAAAGATGAAGCGTATGAGGCAAACTTAATTCCATTTTTTGTAATTTTATTTTATAAACTAAACTAGCGATAAAACAAGAAACTAAAAGACTCGATTGAAAGATCTAAAGATATACCTTCAAGCGCTAACCTCCCCGGCAACGGCGCCAGAAAAGAGCTTGATGTCTACTACACAACCTTATTCTTGTAGACGTTGTTGGGCCTCCAAGTGCAGAGGTTTGTAGGACAGTAGCAAATTTCCCTCAAGTGGATGACCTAAGGTTTATCAATCCGTAGGAGGCGTAGGATTAAGATGGTCTCTCTCAAGCAACCCTGCAACCAAATAACAAATAGTCTCTTGTGTCCCCAACACACCCAATACAATGGTAAATTGTATAGGTGCACTAGTTCGGCGAAGAGATGGTGATACAAGTGGTATATGGATAGTATATAATGGTTTTTGTAATCTGAAAATATAAGAACAGCAAGGTAACAAATGATAAAAGAGGGCGTAAACGGTATTGCAATGTGTTGAAACAAGGCCTAGGGTTCATACTTTCACTAGTGCAAGTCCTCTCAACAATAATAACATAATTGGATCACATAACTATCCCTCAACATGCAACAAAGAGTCACTCCAAAGTCACTAATAGCGGAGAACGAATGAAGAGATTATGGTAGGGTACAAAACCACCTCAAAGTTATTCTTTCCAATCAATCCGTTGGGCTATTCCTATAAGTGTCACAAACAGCCCTAGAGTTCATACTGGAATAACACCTTAAGACACAAATCAACCAAAACCCTAATGTCACCTAGATACTCCAATGTCAACTCAAGTATCCGTGGGTATGATTATACAATATGCATCACACAATCTCAGATTCATCTATTCAACCAACACATAGAACCTCAAAGAGTGCCCCAAAGTTTCTACCGGAGAATCACGACGAAAATGTGTGCCAACCCTTATGCATAGGTTCATGGGCGGAACCCGCAAGTTGATCACCAAAACATACATCAAGTGAATCACGTGATATCCCATTCTCACCACAGATACGCACGGCAAGACATACATCAAGTGTTCTTAAATCTTTAAAGACTCAATCCGATAAGATAACTTCAAAGGGAAAACTCAATCCATTACAAGAGAGTAGAGGGGGAGAAACATCATAAGATCCAACTATAATAGCAAAGCTCGCGATACATCAAGATCGTACCATCTCAAGAACACGAGAGAGAGAGAGAGAGAGAGATCAAACACATAGCTACTGGTACATACCCTCAGCCCCGAGGGAGAACTACTCCCTCCTCATCATGGAGAGCACCGGGATGATGAAGATGGCCACCGGAGAGGGATTCCCCCTCCGGCAGGGTGCCGGAACGGGTCTAGATTGGCTTTCGGTGGCTAC
Organism: Triticum dicoccoides; assembly: GCF_002162155.2. Lineage (NCBI taxonomy): Eukaryota > Viridiplantae > Streptophyta > Magnoliopsida > Poales > Poaceae > Triticum > Triticum dicoccoides. The sequence goes on from NC_041392.1 coordinate 263,890,136, forward strand.
GGAGGCTTCTGGCGGCGGAACTCCCGATCTATTGTGATCCCTGATCGTTTTAGGGTATATGGATATATATGTAGGTGGAAGAAATACGTTAGGGGAGCCACGAGGGGCCCACAAGGGTGGAGGGCGTGCCCAGGGGGGTGGGCGCGCCCCCTGCCTCGTGCCTCCCTTGTTGCTTCCTTGACGTGGACTCCAAGTCTCCCAGGTTGCTTTCCTTCCAAAAATAACTTCCCCAGAAGGTTCCATTCTGTTTCGACTCCGTTTGATATTCCTTTTCTTCGAAACACTAAAACAAGGGGAAAACAGGAACTGGCACTGGGCTCTAGGTCAATAGGTTAGTCCCAAAAATAATATAAAAGTGGATAATAAAGCCCAATAATGTCCAAAATAGAATATAATATAGCATGGAGCAATCAAAAATTATAGATACGTTGGAGACGTATCAAACTCCTCATAGACTTATAGACGTGTGTACACTCACAAACGCATTAGTCCCTTAACATATAAGTCTTCAATACACCAAAATCACTAAGGGGCACTAGATGCACTTACAATCTCCCCCTCTTTGGTGATTGATGACAATATAGGTTAAGTTTTCAATGGGGATAAACATATGAAGTGTAAATACTAAAATTGAGGAATTTGATTGCAAGATATAGAAGAACTCCCCTTGAAGATGTGCATAGTGAGGAATTTGCTTTTGAAGCAATGCACACTTTGAAGAGTAGAATCATGGAGATATCCCCCTATATCTTGTAATTCATACATGCATTTAACATATAATATGAAGAATTTTAAATGCATGAAGAAATATGGTGACTGATGTAATTCAGCATGCGTGCATTAACATTAATGAGTAATAAGCATGCAGAAAAACTCAACAAAAGTATCAAACCACCATAGAGTTTAACTTTACAACTAGATCCAGCAAAGTCTTCAAAAGAACGAGAGTTGTAACTTAGAAAAAAATGCCCAGATAGATAGACCCGCTTGAAGACTAACTCAAATCACCCCCCCCCTTTGTCATCGAATGACCAAAAGGGTCGAAGAATGAGGACTAACGCCCCTAAAGAATATCAAGTAGATGGAGGAGCGCCAACATTGTTGGGGTCGTTGGTTGTTGTAGGGCCTGCAGCAGTGTCGTCCAAGTCTTCAAACTCATCGGTATCACGGGATGAAGAATAGGAGCTGTCCACCAAGGAAGGAACTTTGACCTTCTTGAATTTCTTCGCTGGAGGTGTAGACCAATCAAAGTTCTCCTTGAAACCCATTTGCTTTAGATCTTCTTCACCATGCAGATGTGATAAGATAGCCCAGGTGCGACCGAAGACTTCATGGAGGTAGTAATGGTTTTTCTTCACTGCATTATGTGTAGTAGTCATGTTGTGAAGAAGAGAACCAAACTGACGCTTAACTCATTTATGGTTTCGATCCACCTTCTGGTGAAGACTAAGAAGCAGCTCACGGTTAGTCATCACCCTGGGAACTGTGGCTTGAGGATTTGGCTTGCATGCATGTGCAGCAGAATCATGAGTGGCGGAGTAACCATTGGTGGAATAAGATGCAGCTTTGCGAAACTGACCATCCAATGGACGAATACCTTCATAAATGACACCAGGTACCTTGCCCTTTTCATTAGCTCAAGAATAAGTCTGCTTGAGGACTTCAATTGGGGCAGGTAGCTGAGGTGATTCTGAAAGTCAGCCTTGTAGTTTAGTGAAGACCTTGTTTTGAGGAATCTCATAATCCAAGGAGCATAAGGCTTCAACTCAAATGGAGAGAGTGCAACATTTGCCAGAGTCCTCATGAAGAAATCATGATAATTGATGGAATGCCATGTATGATGTTGAATAGCAGATTCTTCATGATGCCAACAATTTCCTCATCAGACGAGTCGTGGACTTTGATAGGACTCATTGTCCTCGTCAGCATGTGATAGACTGTTCTGGGCACATATAGCAATTCCTTCACGAGGAATTTGGTCCTTGGTGCTTGAACGGGCTTCAGGGGCTTCATCAGCACTTGCATGTAATGGGCAGTGAGTTCAGGCTCCTGGTACAGACTGCGAGCTCCTTCAAGGGGTGGACAGATGGGTAGGGCGTGAAGTAATTCAGAGGCTGGTGCTTTATAATGAGTGTTATCGATCATCCAGTCCAATACCGAAGTGTTGATATCATCAGGATCACCTGTGATGTGAAGTGTAGCGTAGAACTGAAGAATAAGCTCTTCATTTCAATCAACAATGTCAGAGAAAAAGTTGAGGAGGCCTGCATCATGAAGCACACTGAGCACAGGAGAGAAGCAAGGCAGTGATTCCATGTCCACGTGAGGAATATGCTCGTGGTAGAAGACTTTATCCTTATTGAAGAGCAGTGAAGAATAGAAATTAGCCTGGCTGGCTGTCCAGAAGCGTTTCCTCCTAAGACGAGCAAAGTCATAAGGATTGTAGTCCGTGAAGAATACATGCTCGCCGAAGAAGTCATCAGCCTTGAATTTTTACTTCTTTGAGAACGGAACCTTTGGCTTGGGGTGAGGAGTGTCCATCAATTGCATCACAACCTCGGGGATCTCGATCTCAGGTTCTGCACGCTGAGGAATTTTAGGTTCTTCTTCAGTGGCATCCTGGGACTTCAATTCTTCATTTACATTTTCTTCAGCACTAGTGGCTGGAATCTCTTCATGGACAGACGGTGTGGCACAAGGTTCTTTAGATCCCATTTGTACTTCAGTAGTGACAGGGGACTGAGGAATTTGTTGTAGGGGTGTGAACAGAGGAGAATTGGGATGTTGACTTTCCCAAAAGTCGTCATTCAACACTGGAGTTGTGCATCCAATGTCCACATCTTCGTCTTCATTCATTTCTTCAACGCCGGCCTCTTCAGCAGTGAACTGAGGCGTGGGCGATGAGGCTATTGGGGTTGAAGGGATTGCATCCGCTTCAATTTCTTTATCCAACTGCTCTAAGGAAGCAGTAGAAGGAATGTCTTAATCGGATCCGCTTGGGATCATGTATTCTTCATCAAAAGGAACAAGGTCCTTTGATGGCATAGATGATACATGAACAACATCAATTGGATTGTCAAATGAGCTGGTCAGAGGCTTCATTTTCTTCGGAGCTGAAGAATCTGATGCAGTTGATGTCTTCCTTTTCTTCATAGCTGCACGCTCTGCAGCCTTGGTCTTCTTCACATCTGATGCAGATGGAAGGATCGGAGTTGAAGTAGGCGCAGGAGGAGCAGAGGAATTTGGTTCAATTTCTTCAGGCACAACTGTTGCAGTTGCCCTGATTTCTTCATTTTCTTCAGGCACAATGGTTGAAGCTTGAGCTGTCCTGACAGTTTCTTCAGGCACAACACTAGAGGTTGCCCTGGCAATTTCATAAGCGGCTAGAATGCAGTCATCAGCCCTTGTACTCTGAGTTTCTTCAGCAGCCTGAATATCATCAGTGGTGCTGGCATTTTCTTTAGTCGGATGAGTAGAAGCCTCAGCCTGAGGGTTTTCCTATTGTGTTGGGGCTGCAATCTTTGAAGTGAACTTTTCAGTCAAATTCACAAATCTGACTTTGGCTCCAAGCCAGTCAGCATAGTAGCAATCAAATTCATCACTCAATTGCTTGATCTCAGCTTGCAAGGCAATGAGTTCTTCAGGGGAAAGTTTCGGAACATTTTGCATCAGAAAGCGTTGTTTCTTGTATTGTGCTTTCTTCACTCTTCTTCCTTGTTCAAATTTCCATTTCTCTTCTTCAATGAAGGCAGTCGAAACATGACTTTGACCAAGAGTGAGGTTCATCTCACGCAAAGGTGTGTTGGGGTCCTTGTGCCATAGGTCGATGAAGTCTAGGATCAACTTTGGATCCAGAAGCTTGCTGCCTTTCGCTCTAGCGGCCTTGACCTGCCTGTCTCTGATGATTTCAGCAAGTTCATCATCATCAGCTTTGTCTTCATCAGACGGTACTTGAAAGGCGACCTACTTTTTGTGAGGACTTGGTCGAGTGCCTCGTCCAATAGTGGCCTTTTTCTTCAGCAGAGAGGGGCCAGTTGAAGAATTTGGTGGGGTTGAAGAACTAGCAGATGCTCCTGAGGCAATAGATATGCCTGTTGTCCTTTGGCACATGGCGATATGCACAGGTGCTGAGGATTTAGTCGGAGGAGCTAAGGACATTGATGGAGGAGCTGAAGGCTTTGGAGGAGCAGGAGCAGCTTGAGGAATTTGTCGTGAAGGCTTAGAGGAATCTGGCCATGAGGGCATTGCTGAGGAACTTGGTCGTGAGGGCATTGAGGATGAAGCACTTGGCTTATGAGAAGGCTTCTTTGCCATGGCCTTCTTTGGCTTGACAGCAGAGGCCTCAGCAGTGGAAGCAGCAGCAGCAAAGTCTTTATTGAATTTCCTCACTGCTTGCCGGGGATATACCCCACGGTATGACCCGGTCGGACTTGGCGCTTCACCGATGACCCGCCGGAGGACTGGCGACTCACGGGTCTGGCGGTTCACTAGTCAGACGACTCGTGGATGACCCCGACGGCGGGTCACATAGAAGACTAGGCCCAAGGCCCAGTAGGCCGGCTCATATTATGGTGGGCCGGCTTAAGACAGAAGGCATGAGGAATATTTCCTTTACGAGGAAGCAAGACCCGTACTTGTATCTGACTTGTAATAGAGAATAAGTTAGTTCTAATCCTAACAGGACTCTACATGTAAGCCGCCCCTTCAACTTATATAAGGAGGGGCAGGGCTCCCCGGAGAAGGACAAGCAAGAAGAAACAATCTTTAGGGCTAGACACAAAGAGCCGGCTTATCGGCGACTCTCTCATGAGTATAATGAGATCTAGCCACAAACAGCATGTAGGGTTATTACCGGATGATGTTTCTGTAGGGTTTCGTAGTAATTTCAAAAAATTTCCTACGCACACGCAAGATCATGTGATGCATAGCAACGAGAGGGGAGAGTGTAGTCTACGTACCCACGCAGACCGACTGCGGAAGCGTTGACGCAACGTAGAGGAAGTAGTCGTACGTCTTCACAATCCAACCGATCAAGCACCGAAACTACGGCACCTCCGAGTTCGAGCACACGTTCAGCTCGATGACGATCCCCGAACTCCGATCCAGCAAAGTGTCGGGGAGGAGTTCCGACAGCACGACAGTGTGGTGACGATCTTGATATACTACAGCAGCAGGGCTTCGCCTAAACTCCGCTACAGTATTATCGAGGAATATGGTGGCTGGGGGCACCGCACACGGCTAAGGAATAGATCACGTGGATCAACTTGTGTGTTCTAGGGTGCCTCTACCTCAGTATATAAAGGACTAGAGGGGGGAGGCTGGCCAGCCAAGGGAGGGCGCGCCAGGAGAGTCCTACTCCCTCTGGGAGTAGGATTC
>NC_041392.1:263895889-263923403 GCF_002162155.2 Triticum dicoccoides
CCCCCCAATCCTAGTTGGAATAGGATTCCTTGAGGGGGGAAAGAGAGAGAGGGGGCCGGCCACCTCTCCTAGTCCTAATAGGACTAGGGGAAGGGGGGAGGCGCACAGCCACCTTGGGCTGCCCCTTTCTCCTTTCCACTAAAGCCCACTAAGGCCCATATAGCTCCCGGGGGGTTCCGGTAACCTCCCGGTACTCCGGTAAAATCCCGATTTTACCCGGAACACTTCCGATATCCAAACATAGGCTTCCAATATATCAATCTTTATGTCTCGAACATTTCGAGACTCCTCGTCATGTCCGTGATCACATCCGGGACTCCGAACAACCTTCGGTACATCAAAATGCATAAACTCATAATATAATTGTCATCGTAACCTTAAGCGTGCGGACCCTACGGGTTCGAGAACAATGTAGACATGACCGATACACGTCTCCGGTCAATAACCAATAGCGGGACCTGGATGCCCATATTGGCTCCTACATATTCTACGAAGATCTTTATCGGTCAGACCGCATAACAACATACGTTGTTCCCTTTGTCATCGGTATGTTACTTGCCCGAGATTCGATCGTCGGTATCCAATACCTAGTTCAATCTCGTTACTGGCAAGTCTCTTTACTCGTTCCGTAATACATCATCTCGCAACTAACTTATTGGTTGCAATGCTTGCAAGGCTTATGTGACGTGCATTACCGAGAGGGCCCAGAGATACCTCTCCGACAATCGGAGTGACAAATCCTAATCTCGAAATACGCCAACCCAACATCTACCTTTGGAGACACATGTAATGCTCCTTTATAATCACCCAGTTACGTTGTGACGTTTGGTAGCACCCAAAGTGTTCCTCCGGTAAACGGGAGTTGCATAATCTCATAGTCATAGGAACATGTATAAGTCATGAATAAAGCAATAGCAACATACTAAACGATCGGGTGCTAAGCTAATGGAATGGGTCATGTCAATCAGATCATTCAACTAATGATGTGATCTCGTTAATCAAATAACAACTCATTGTTCATGGTTAGGAAACATAACCATCTTTGATTAACGAGCTAGTCAAGTAGAGGCATACTAGTGACACTTTGTTTGTCTATGTATTCACACATGTATTATGTTTCCGGTTAATACAATTCTAGCATGAATAATAAACATTTATCATGATTATAAGGAAATAAATAATAACTTTATTATTGCCTCTAGGGCATATTTCCTTCAGTTTCCCGGGGCCCGAAGCTGTTTAAATCCTTCTTGTCTTATGTTGCGTCTCTCGATTCCGCTCAACCCCTCTCAAGCTACCATATAGATGTGTTGGCCTCGCGACTAAGTCCTGACACTAAGGACATCTGCCGTGACAATTCCACGACAGTTGGCGTCCACCATAGGGCCTGCGCACGGTGGTGTTGAATTCTTGGAGGGATCTCTCACAAGGATGGAGAAGCTTGTAATCGGGTGAATCAGGAAAAGCCGGCGTGGAAGAATCAACTTCAGCAATCGAGATTGAAGAAAGATTTTCTATCAAGCCGCCGCAGACAATCTCCGAGATCTGGTTCAGTCTGCGTTGACCATCATACGAAGTCGCCGACCACGTTCAGTCAAACAATAGGCAGTCAGATCGGCAGCGACAGGCTCGATCCGATCTTGTACTAATCCTGCTTCTTATGGAAAGTTAATTAGGAAAAAAAGGGAAGGGGAGCAAGTCCCAAGGTGGAAAAATCTTCGAGGATGCTGCGCTGTGAACTCTATCGGTGCAATCTACGACCTCAACTACCAAGAATTTATGCCTTGGGCATGCGTGGGAGGAAGGAGAAGTCAACACCTCCAATCTTCAAAGGCAACCAAACATCAAAATACTGGGGGTCTACGAGCCGGAAACAAATACAGCAGCAACTCGAACTCGCCGCCGTGGGACCTCATCTGGCTCACCATGCGAGTGGCCCGGCCGGTCCGTCAACCTGCCGTCGAAACCGCCCCAGTCTCGGTCACCTCGGCCTCGCATTCGAATATGGCGAATCCTAACCAGTTGAGTGCGTAACGCGTATCACGCCCGTCGTTGCTGCCTATGGATCCGCGCACTGTGGCCCACTGGGTCCCAGCCAAAGGTCCACTTAATTTCAGTTCCCACCGCTATACGGGTGAAATACAGTCAAATCGTACCTGTGCAAATCCCATACGGCCGTACGTAAGCCACCCGTGAGACCCGTAGCTACACCACCACCACCACCCATCGCCACCATCACTCCATCGGATTTCAAATTTTGAATCCCCTCAGCCAGATTCTGCTTCTCTCCCCGGTGACCCACTTGCGACGCCCCATCGCACAAACGCCGTCGGGACTGTCGTCGCCGGTCTCAAGTTCGCCGCCATCCAAAACAATCAATCCTCATGGGGAATCTCTCACAGATCTGTTATTCAGGTACATACTCTCAAAAGTTTGGATCTTTTTCCGTCGATTTCTCTCGCATCTGACTGAAGAAGTCAATCGCCATGAACAGCTTTCGCTCCGCTCCCTTCGATCCGGTCTACGTTCCAGTCTAGGGAACGCCAGAGGAAGATGAATGTTGGTCGCCAACAAGGCACTCCGGTGCTCCTTCATCGTTAGAGGATTGGGTTCCTTCCCCGTCCAGCGACGGACAAGTGAAGTGCCTGAGTCAAATTCAGATGTCTCGTCTACTCTGTGGATTGCAAGGTACAGTTCTTGTTACTACTCGATTTTTTCCAATCTAGGTGGATTCCCAGTACAGATTTAGGGGGGCTTATTTTCTTCTATTATTGGGCCCGCTGCCCCGGATGTCTAATATCGAGTTAGGAAATTTTCGTGATTTGGAGTTTGTCGTTAAACCAACAGACCAGTCAAGAGTTTGATTCTCTTGCAAGAGCTTACAACTTATACTCTTCAGAAAAAAGGATTTGGAATTAAGTACGGTGAATGTGGACGAAACGTCCACAAATGCAAGCCTGCCCAGAACATAATTTGCGGATGCGCGTGAGTTAGTTTCATACGACATCGACAGTCACAGAGAACCGTCCTCTGAATCGCAACGCACTCCAGCTCCGTGGTAGGCAAGGTACTATCTCGCCGTCGCATTCCTGGTTGTCGTCGTGAATGCCTTCTTTCTCCCCGCAAATAGATGTGTCACATTCAGTGAACTAGGCGTGTGCTTTCAGTAAAATAGTTGGCTGGACCCAAATTTTTCAAGCTTTGTCAGTTCGAAATTAGCATGGTCACAGTAATTAAGAAAATAGTTGGCTGGCCGGTGTTGTATGTAAAATAATAGTATGGATTAAGATTATTTAAGCATTGTCAGTTGAATCTTATCATTGGCATTGACATGTAAATTAAGAAAATTTTAATCGTGATCAGTTATTGCTGTCAAAAGTTTGATACTTCTGAGCAGATTGTTGTTATTGCGGAATAGTCAGATAAAATTCATGATCATTGGCAGCAACATACGAATTTGCATAGCATGTGCCTGTTATGTTACAAAATCTGACGTTTATCACTGATCATAAATCTATAGTTTGCAAATGGTACAGGATTCGTATCTCTAATCATGTCCAGGAATCATTCAACTAGGCTCTTGGTTACAGTCAAACATATACAGTGAGACATTGACATGTAAGCATTTATATAATCAATTTGATGTAGGCATATATATAGTCATTTAACTAGGCTCTTGGTTACAGTCAAATTGATGTAGACATTGACATGTACAGTAAGATAAATTTAAGAGCATCCAGGAGCTCTCCCATCTATGTGTTCATTTTATCTTGCTTTTTTGCCACCTCAATCTAGGCCATGATGATGCGTTGATTTGCTGTCGTATTTCTCTGGTGCCCTCTATCTGAACTATATTTTCTTCCTTCTTCCTTTTTGTCCAGTGAGATGCCCTGACGAGAGGATTCTGTTTGTTGGTAAATCCGTAAATGTTCCTGTTAATTTTCTGAATAAATATCTCATCTCTGTTTTGCTACAGGTCATATCCATGTGCTGGAGACAATGGGTTTAAGAAAGCCCCCGTCTTGCTGCTGCTCAAGCAAACAGTGCGCCTGCCGGAGCTGTTGGAAGAGCACCTGACCAAGCCCGTTCTCCCTTCTCTATTCTTCTTTGTCTTTTTTGTGTGTATTTTGCTCTTTGTTTTGATTTGTATGGTTCTGAATTAAAGGAGAGCTTTTTTGGTTGTAGATCATGAGGCTATGCCTTGGTTCCATGTGCTTATGCCGATCTGAACTTTGTTCCTGTTCAGAAGTGAATAATTGTTTCGAATTCACGATATTGTCCATGTTCAAAAAAAATCAGATAGTGAACATTACAAGAATGGTGAATGGTGATTACTGATTAGGCTACAGACCTCCTTGCAGATCAATGGACTTCTTGTTTATGGTCAAGTCATTACGGTAGTAGAATTTGTTGGTCATGCTTCTTTGATGGACTTTATTAACGCGTTATCCAAACTTTTAACATAAAAATACGAAGAACTTTATTAGCTTGCCCGAACATTGATTGAAAGAGTTAGAAGCTTATGGTGAGTCCTTCACGGCACAGGCGGAGGACACGGTAGGGCGAGGTGGGGCGCTCGCCCTACCTTGATTTTTCGTAATTTTTTACTAGGTATACGTATATACATCGATCTGATTTGTCTGATCGCTAGAATAACCGTCAAACGTTTGTTGGGCTGTGATTTATCCTGGACACCTTATCAGGCCGGCCCAAACCAACCTCACCAGCCCACACGCGCACACACAGCCTCGCAGGCTCGCTCGATCTGTCCCACGATCTCGTCTCGTCCAAGCCGCCACACCCTCGCCTTGCTCCATCCACTCGTCCACGGGAGAAAAGACAACCCTAGCGGCGCCCCGGGCCGGCAGCAAGCAGCAGCTTAGGCGAGGCCGCGAGGGTGCGACGGCCAGCAGCAGCGAGCGCGGGGGCGGCACCGCGGCGGCCAGCAGGAGCTTCGAGCGCGCGTGGGGGCGGGGGCCTCTTCCAGGTGGGCAGCAGGAGGGCGCGCTGTTCCCGGCCGCCAGAAAGAGAAGATGGACAGGAAGGGGAAAGGAATGGCAAAGAAGAAGGGCATAGGTATTCTCTGAATTTTTGGACAGGAAGGGCCAAGAGGATAGAATGCAGTGATTAATTACAGATTTTATGTGATGAATTGCAGATTTGAAGAGATACTTTGAGGTACTTGGTGGCAGTCGCAGCAGCTCCAACTCCAATCCAAGTACCCGGGAAAGTGGCAATGCTCTGGGCCAATCTGTTCATCAAAATCAAGCAAGTACCGTGGAAACAGAGAATGCAAATTCTTTGCCCTCTCAACAAGTGGAAGAAGAGATTCCAGATTCCGTGGAAGCCATAGTTGAGGAGAATGTTGAGGTTCTAGGAGATGAAGGTATAACGTGTGAGGTTTCAGATTCCATGGAAGCAAGTACTGATGAAGTACCGTTGCCTGGGTCTTCTACGCGCCATTAAAACTTGCCTGGGTATGTTTTAGGTTGTTCGTCTATTTAAAATGTGTTTGCATTTTCATTTTACTTGGCTATTCTGTTTAGGATTATATGAAAATATTGGTGTGCACTGTTGGTTCGTATTATTTATGTTGGTTGTGCACAATTTTTTTTTTGGTTTAAGAGTTCGCCCCACCTCAAAACAGTTTCGTCCTCCGCCACTGCTTCACGGCATGTCCGGTCTTTATGGCCTAGGTATAAGGACTTTGGTGACACATGCTCGAGTTCGGATCTCAACAACAACTTTCGGATGTCTTTCATGACATACGTAGAAGAACTTCAATGAGACACACCCAAGTCTAATAATCTCACAAATAAGCAATCTTAATTTCTATGTCGGGACCTACACCACATGCTTAGCAGAACTTGTCCGAACCCCACCAGAGATCGTGACTCTCCTATTTTATGTTGACTCCGTTCTCGACACGCTTTTTTTTAGTTGGAGACCGTACCACAAATATGGTCTTGCACATACTATGACCGGTATTTTATGGCCAAAGTAGAAGACTTTAGCAATACACGTCTAATATGGACTTCCACATACTATGGCCGGACTTTTATGGCATATGTATTAGAATTTTAGTTATACACACCTGATTTTGTATCTTTTTATAAATTGACATTCACATACCATGACCGGTCTTTTATGACAAAGGTAGAAGGACTTTAGCAGTATACGTTTGAGATGGCGACGCTCCTCCTCCCATATCGATTTCGTCCTTGGCTAAAGACAAAATATTATTTGAACTTTAGAGACTGTAGCCATATGTACCTGAAGGCGAGCCTCTTGCACTCGACATAGAAGAACTTTATTGTTATATCGGTCGGTAAGTTTGCTCATTGGGGATCTCGATAAACCAACCCCACAATTATTGGAATATTGTCATCACTAGACACTACATCCCATATAAATGTCGATGCGCACTTTATATCCTCGGTTCCGGTCCTCTTATGGTCGATTGCGAAGAACTTTAGAGATAGCAGCCATATGTACCTAAAGGCGGGCCTCTTGCACTTGATCATGAAGAACTTTAATGTTATATCGATTGGTAAGTTTTTTCATTGGGGATCTTGGGAAACCAACCCCACAATTACTGTGATATTTTCATCACTAGACACTACGTCCCATATAACCGTCGATGCGCACTTTATATACTCGGTTTTGGTCCTCTTATGGTCGACGACGAAGAACTTTAGAGATTATGGCCATATGTACCCAAAGGCAGGCCTCTTGCACTCGACATACAAGAACTTTATTGTCACATTGGTCGGTAAGTTTTCTCATTGGGGATGGATCTCGGGAAACTAACTCCATAATTACTGTGATATTGTCATCACTAGACAGTACATCTCATATAACCGTCGATGCGCACTTTATATCTTTGGTTTCGGTCCTCTTATGATCGACCGCGAAGAACTTTAGAGACTGTAGCCATATGCCCGAAGGCGGGCCTCTTGCACTCGACATTAAAGAACTTTATTGTTACATCGGTCGATAAGTTTTCTCATGGATCTAGGGAAATCAACCCCACAATTATTGTGATATTGTCATCACTAGACACTATATCCCATATAACCATCGATGCACACTTTATATCCTCGGTCCCGGTCCTCTTATGGTCGATTGCGAAGAGCTTTAGAGATAGCAGCCATATGTACCTGAAGGCGGGCCTCTTGCACTTGATCATGAAGAAATTTAATGTTATATCGATTGGTAAGTTTTTTCATTGGGGATCTTAGGAAACTAACCCCATAATTACTGTGATATTTTCATCACTAGACACTACCATTGATGCACACTTTATATCCTCGGTTCCGGTCCTTTTATGGTCGATTGCGGAGAACTTTAGAGATAGCAGCCATATGTACCTGAAGGCGGGCCTCTTGCCCTTGATCATGAAGACTTTTAATGTTATATCGATTGGTAAGTTTTTCATTGGGGATCTTGGGAGACCAATCCCACAATTACTGTGATATTTTCATCACTAGACACTACGTCCCATATAACCATCGATGCACACTTTATATCCTCAGTTTTAGTCCTCTTATGGTCGACGACGAAGAACTTTAGAGACTGTAGCCATGTGTACCCAAAGGCGGGCCTCTTGCACTCGACATAGAAGAACTTTATTGTCACATTGGTCAATAAGTTTTCTCATTGGGGATGGATCTCGGGAAACTAACCCAAAATTACTGTGATATTGTCATCACTAGACACTACATCCCATATAACCGTCAATGCGCACTTTATATCCTCGGTTTTGGTCCTCTTATGGTCGACCGCAAAGAACTTTAGAGACTATAGCCATATGTACCCTAAAGGCGGGCCTCTTGCACTCGACATAGAAGAACTTTATTATTACATCAGTCGATAAGTTTTCTCATTGGGGATCTAGGGAAACTAACCCCACAATTATTGTGATATTGTCATCATAGACACTACATCCCATATAACCACCGATGCACACTTTATATCCTCGGTTCCGGTCCACTTATGGTCGATTGCGAAGAACTTTAGAGATAGCCGCCACATGTACCTGAAGGCGGGCCTCTTGCACTCGATCATGGAGAACTTAAAGTTATATCAATTGGTAAGTTTTTTGATTGGCGATCTTGGAAGAAATTTTAAGATAGTGACCGTATGTACCTGAAGGCGGGCCTCTTGCACTCAACATTAAAGAACTTCAATGTTATATCGAATGAGTCGAATAAGGAAGACATGGAAGAAGTTCTAGCAGTTCTAAAAAGTTGTAGAAGTAGAAATTCGATTCTAGGAAATAATAAGGAAGCTAGCACGACTGTGAAAAAGGTCTGATCGAGCATGACGAAGGACTTCAACAAGTTTTTATGCCAACCACACATAATAATAACAATATCAATTGATATTTTTTTATTTATATCTTATATTGGAGCATTTTAATTACCAAAGAGGGTTGGTGAGAACGATGCCGAGTACAGATAGAGAGATGGATTTGCCCTAGTTGCTTTGAGATAGGGGAAAGAAAGAGTCACACTAATAGTTTTGGACTTTGTTAGTACAAAAATCAATAATGTGAAAACTACAATTGGTTAGTGAAGTTTTTATTACAATGTATGTTTATAGTGAAGCTTTTATTTATTTCAGTATAACGCGAGAAAACTATGACTTAATATATTAGCTTCAAAAAATATCGATATTAGACTTGTTTCGAAGAGCTTGCCATTAAAAAGTCAACTAAATAAATTAGTTCACAGTTTACATAATATATTAAAATATATGAAGACATATCTATCTGTGGTGCAATGTTGAGCTCAAGAGATGAGCATTAGCTAGCCACTGCATGCTGGTGACGTGCTGGCTGTGCACCGCACATGCACCTATGGCTTTTTTTTTCTTTGAACTGTTATCTCGGAGATTCTTCAGCCACTCTGTAGAACACTTTTGTTTCCCTATGTTGGAACGTTTTTTGGCAACTTCACAGAACTTTTTAGCACCAGAGTTTTACACATAGACAGTAATTCGTTTAATACAAGTGAAAAAATAAATCTGCACATTTAAAGAACTAGCTTGAGTTAATTCGCTTCACTCATCCTGGTAGCTCCTGCATGCACGTACTAGTACAGCCCAAGCTCTTTGACCGGCAGTACTACTAGGGAGGATGCATGTGGAAGCTGTAGACCACAGCCGAATCTATAGGCCTGGCCCCATTGCCTGTCCAATCAGGTGGAATACGGCTGCATGTACGCACCGTTGCAAGTTGATATACCATGCAGGGCTGACAGCATGGTGGGCCTGATTGATTTGACTACCCAATGGATATGTGGGTTAGATACGCGTTGCGCGCGCAACGAGTTAGTAAAAATCCACGTCCGCATCCGCTCCGCTGGACTGGGTCTCTGCCACAATTTCCACCTGCCGTTGAAAGCCTCTGGCCTTGGTCGCCTTGGTCTCACGCCGAGCCGGCCACCGTCAAGCCGCGCATGTGAGTCGCCGCCGTCATCTGGCTTTGAAGCTGCCTCTGCATGTCTCTGTGCCCGCATGCCTGTCGCCTGAGCCACCCGCCAGCTGGCCCCCGTGCTCCGCCGGGTTGTCCCCTCGATGTGGCTTCTCCGCTATCAAGCCGCCTCACTGCTTCTGCTGCTTGCGGCCGCAGCCTTGAACCGCCGCCGGTGAGACGCCCCTCTGTTCGCTCCTGTGTCACTGCTCCGGGTCGGCCTTCCCTCGTCGCGAGTTCTTGCTGGTCGGAGCCGCCGCCGTCTTTCGAGCGGCCTTGACTCGGCTTCGTCACACCACCTCTTCTGCAACCGGGCTGACCTTACCCGCGGCCTTCACTTTTCGTTGGACCTCGTTTCCAAACTGTTATGGCCTCACGTCGTTTCTCCGATGAGCCGCCCGTCGAGCCATCCCCGCCTCCTCCTGAAACTACTGCTGCCCTGAGTCGCCGCTTTGAGGCCATCGCTCCGCGTGACTGCGGTTCAGCCCGCCTCAACCCGGCCCCGTTAAGCCGCCGTTAAGGCGCGCGCCTTCGTTGTGGCCGTGGGCATACCTCCGAGCCACCGTCGGGACTCCGCCATTACCGCGGCCATGTCCACGACCCGGAGGAAATCACGGATGTGGGATTGACCAGAACCACCACAACCCGGAAGCACAGACGGACGAGGACTACAAACTGCGCCTACGGAATGGGCTGCCGGCCACCCGCCGCCGCGCCTGGAGTCACCCTTACCGGCGTGCCAAGCAGCCACTGCGGCTCTCCTCACCTCACCTCGCAGGTCTACTTCTACTGGCCGCAGTCGCGCCACAATCCGCCCTGCCTCGCGGTTTCCGCTCTGCCGAGTCATCGCACCGGCCTTGAGCCGTCGCACCTCCTCCGCCGTGCTGAGCCGCGGTCTCAATGGTCGGTCCAAACTGTCGGCGGGTCTGCCTCGCGCAGTCAGCCGTAGCCGTCCGAGGTCTGCTGTCGGCTCACGCGATGTGCTCTCGTGCTATGGCGTGATGGTTTCACTTTCCGCTGAAGAACTGACGCACATAGTATACACGTGCATAGGGCGCATGGGCTACGACCGAGGATGGTATCATCTAAAATTTTTTAGCGCCAGGTCACTGATTGGTGTTTGTGCATAGAGCTATGCGCACTATATATTTGAACGAGGGGCAGCACTACCCAAGTATGGTCTCTTTCCTGTGGAACAGTCACATAGAGAGGTGCATGTGCGCATGATTGCTTTGAAGACCACTCTCTCCATTAAAATATAGCTGACTGTGCAACGATGCCCTGAAAACATTATTTGGCACCGGTCTCACAATATGTGTTCGCAGCCTTGAAAAAAGCGGGACCCAAGAGGCCAATAAAATACTCAACCAGCCATCAACTACTTGCTTTACGTGAGTGTTTTTGGTCTGCTTCACTTCCTTCGGTGGGCCAGGGAGCTAATTGTTTACTGCTTTGTGAATTTGGCACCGGAGCAGCTACTTGCTTCGATTCCCAGAATCTTTTTTATGGCACCGGCTGGACAATGGAGGCACCAGTGCCAAATGAAGCAAAAATGTATTTGGCATCACTTTTGGCCTACATAGTGGAAGGCCTAAGTGGCCCTACATAGCTGAACTACAGGTTTGCAGTGGTAGACGCACTAATGATGGGTTACCAAACAAAGACCAAAAAAAACTACTACTTACTAGTAGAGTGCCCGTGCGTTGCCACGAGCTCTTAAAAAAGTTTACAAGAGTTACATGTTAAATTTCACATGTACAAACAATATAACACAAACACAATTATTGAATAATTGAAGTCCATTTTGCAATGAAAATTGATAACAAAAAAAAGACTAACGACATGTCCATGTAACAAACTAAGCGATGTCCATGCAAGTTTCAGACGCTTCTCAAGTCCTACTAACTATTTTTTATATGAGAAATATTAGGGATTAATATAAACAAAACATATGTTAAGATGAGAAAAACAATAGATATTTACCGTGTATATTTGATGAGAAAAAAATGCAAACAAACCTTCTTCAATCAAGTATATTTGTTTTTTTCTCTCAATTTTATTGTGATACCCTTAGTATATGAAAGTTAAGTATAAAAAATATTATTTTTTATGAACCATATTTAGTATATGTATACACTTTTATTGTTTCTGTCAGGTGTGTATACTTTTAATATCTATGTTTTTTTATCATAAATTCCTACACATGCGAGTCTAGCATTTCTATCGTTGAGCAAAATTTCCACACAAGGCCCAAATTATCACCCATGTTACATTTAGAGAGAGAGAGAGAGAGAGAGAGAGAGAGAGAGAGAGAGAGAGAGAGAGAGAGAGGTGCATACTGTCATCCATTTTAAACTTAATGGCATCCTCTGTGAATTTTTTTCATCTTTGCATCCAGCGCTGCTTTTGTCTCTTCTCCTTTAGCTATAATTCTGTCAACATCCTCATCTGTTATTGTGCTATCCTTGGAACTGAACACCATTTCCGCACCATATCTAACCATTTCCGCAGCTAATGAAAGCCCAGGTGCAGTGGAGAGTAAAAAAATGGAAGGATTTTTTCTCTAGCACACATTTCTTATCCTCTCTCTTTTGCTTTTTCTTTCTTTTACTCTCAACTTTTATTTGAGAGAATCTTTTACTCTCAACTTAACCACACCATAACTGAACTGCAACTCTGCAAGCCCGGACTGCAAGCCCAATTTGCTATCTCACACAGGAGCGGGTCACGCAAGTCATCTTCGTTCTTTCATTGAACCGAACCATACCACAGACTGAACTGAGCCTCCAAAAAAAGACTGAACCACGCCCAAGTTCCTGTCTCACAAAAGAAGGTCGATAGTTCAGGGGAGGTGAGGCAGAAAGGAAGGCAGCAGAGGATGGGCTAGCCTGCGAGCTGTGGCATAGAGATGGGGAGGAGCGGGAAGGATGGCAGAGAGCATGGCAGTTGGTGGTGAAGATCCGTCAGAAGGCAGACTCTGCACACTCTGCCGCTGTCCAATGTCGGCATCTCCCGTGCGCCGATGCGGATGCAGTCTACCGCGTGTCCATTTTCTGATGGAGTCTTGCAATGCTTCTTCACTATGTACAAAAAACACCATCTATTTAGAAACAGATGAAAGTTCAGCATGATCAGTTGGTCACACACCTCAAGAATCAATACATCAAGTCACCAAAACATCAGAAAATGGTCTATTAAACATGCCGACAGGTGAAAATGCAACAGTACACTGATCTTCTAAATTCTGCAACAAACTCTGAAATTGAATTTTTTTCATTCTGAATCTGTAGAGAAAACAGGAAGCTCAGGCTACTCGCCAAAACCTGACATTGAAGTCCATACCTATGCCAAGCTTATATACACCATCAGCATGAAGCACCTTCTCCCCCCAGTCTGAATACAGAAAGATGGATATGGAAACAAATCAATTATCTCCATAGCTTTCTACCCCATTGGCTTTTTAACATTCAGAAGACGTTTTCAGTACCGATTCTTCTAACTTGCAGCCCACAACCCGTCGCAAGTAACCGAAGCTGGGTAGAAAGAAGGCATCCAAATATGGATTGTTAGTGAAAATAAAGAATCACGAGGGTACTTTTGGCTGTTGCAAACCCACATATATGAGGGAAAGAGAGAGGCAACCTAGCAGCTAGCTAAGCCAGCAATGGTAGCTGTCGCTGCTTCTTGCTCCTACTGGTCAATGCTAGTCACTGCTCCTGCCTCAAGCAGCTGCGCATGCAGCCAACAACAATTCAGAGATATAAGATGACAGATAACAGAGAACCAGAAAGCAGGACGACGACACAGAGAAAAACGTTCAGATTGCAAATCGTGTATACCAAGCTATGCTATGCATTTTGGCATAAGTTGGTGGAATCACGCACATATTTCCTTTCAAGTAAAAGTAGTACTCAAGGTCTGAATTCAGTTTCAGAGAACAAAGCAAGCATACTGAAGTTCGATGACAGGTCGACGGAGGTTGACTGTCGTCTAGTCTTCTCGCACTGCATGATGCGCGCCTTCTCCTCTGCGATTCAGATTCGAACGTGGGTGAGCAATGGCCGTGTCAGGTTGTCCCTGCAGGGCACCTTGTCAGACAGTGCTGAACTTGTTGCCGGTGATGCTAGGCACTGGGGGGACGGCATGAACAATAGCATCAGCGGGAACGGCCTGACGAAGCATTGTTAAAAGCATTCATACAGAATATAATCTTCTAGATGATAACAATAAAAAATACAAATGTAGGAAAGCATTGTTACAGAATATATATTCTAATCCGTGATAAATAGAGATCTGAAACCATTGATCACATGCAAGAAAACAGGAGGAGGAGGTGCACAACTACATGTAGGGCATGCAGACGCCGCTGAATTCATGAGTTGTGGGCTCGTGTTGCTTCCGTCGATCTCGTCATCCCCAAAGTCAAGTATACTGTCATAACATCAATCATATATGTGTTGGCATTTTACTGTATCTGTTATGACAGGGATGGCCTTGCTTTAAATAGAGCATGTTCAAAGTGTGAGAGTTCAGTCAAACTCGACAAACTCATTGATGATGTCCAATTTACCAGGAATTGGGTTGTCTCATCCAAAGCTGCCACAACTACTTAGTTTGACCTAAACAAGGAAGGCATGGTCAAACAATTTAATTCCACGCGTAGCACATTCGTAAATCACATGACAGATGTACCACACCTCATGAATACATGGGTTTCAGATGATGGTGCATGGATCTGGTCCCAGCAATTACTACTCCATGTCTGTCAAAATATAAGGCGAATTAAATTTCCAAAAGTCAAAGTTTCCTACGTTTGATCAAATCTGTAGTAAAATACATCTAACACCTACAATACTAAAGGCCTGTTCGGACCCACTCCCACTCTATAATCTACGGAGTGGCCAGAAGGTCGCTCCGTCCGCTCAGCTCCGTGGCGAGGGCGTGGAGGCTTTCCGAACAGCCCCTAAATAAATCAAATATGAAAATATACTTTATCATGAATCTAATGATACTGATTTTCAATAGTAGATATTTATGTATTATTCTATAAACTTGGTCAAAAATAGGTAAGTTTGAATTTTTAAAAAATTAGTACACCTTACAAGTTCAAACTGAGGGGGGATTGAACATTTCTGTAAAGACATGACCTTTTCTTGAACTATCAAATGATGCATCATCCTAACCATTAGATCATTATCAATGTACGGTCCATAATCATTTGGGCACATCATAAAAATACTTTGTGACTGTGCGAGAATCTGTCGCTTACCCCGTCAGTGGCCAGGATGACGAACTGGTCCCGGGCGGTGATCCTCCTCTGCGTCACCTCCGGTGCCGAGATGACGTCGTAGTCCTTGACACAGTAGTCGCCGAACGCGCGCGACATGGCCAGCCCCGGCGCCTCCCGGTGGGGCACCCACACCCGGTGCACGCTGGGCTCGTCGTCGAGGCAGTGCACGCGGCCCTCACACTGCATGATGCGCGCCTTCTCCTCTGTGATTCAGATTCGAACGTGGGTGAGCAATGGCCATGTCAGGAATGGACTGTCCGTCTTCTAGTCTTGTTACGACGACTTACAGGGTAAGTCGGGCTTGAAGTCGACGGTGAGTTGGACGGCCGTGATGTCCCCGTCGTCCAACGTGGTCGCAAGGACGGCCCGCGAGTTGCCGACGTTCGCGACCACCATCAGGTCGCCCTGCTTCACGATGGACAGAGCCGTGCAGCCGCTGTTGACGGCGTCGAGGCGCCGGCTCCGGCGGAGCTCCTCGTCCATGGCGGCGGCGGCGGCCAGGTAGGACTGCCTGAGGAGGTCGAACTGGCAGTCGCTGAGCCTCTTCTCGCCGTCGATGAGCGACGCCAGCGCGACAGCCTCTTGCCAGTGGCACAGAAGCGACTGCGGCAGCGACTCCCGGACGGCCTTGGCGACGTAGTGGCCCCACTGGCCGTGCCCGTTGAAGACGCCGCTGAAGATGGTGTCGTCCTGGCACCCGTATCCCTGGAAAGAGAAGAGAGCGACATGAGAAATTCAGAACAAACACGAATAACCCAATAACCAACTGTCTGTTCTTTATCAAACAAAAAAAAATGGGTAGTCACATGGAGTATTTATGAAATACAATGATTTTTGCAGTCTGAAAAACAATCAGCAAATCTGATCCTACTATGAAGATGTTGGAAATAACATTTTTACGTACGTAATTCAAGTTTTCTCCCATCACAATCAGTATGTTTTAGGCATTTAACTGTCCAAAGCAACTTTGGATTCAGATACCAAGAAACCCAACACCTTTTTGCTCCGGCAAATCAAGAAACGTGCCATCCCTTTTTTTGGCAGATACTACTCCTACGGACTGAAACCCCTAGAGGCAAAGGGCAAGCGCCATATCCAAGAAACTTGTGAGCAACATGATCCAGGATCGTCCCAAGAGGCAACACGTAATCTGGTGAATGAATGGCCTAACAAAACCGAACTAAACCATCTCACTCACAAAAATATCAGAGAAATGGTTAGGTGAACAACGGAGGGAGACGGGATCCAATCTCTATTCTATTTCGTGCACACGCAAGGCAAGCACTTGAAAACTGTTTCATTTCTTATGTGGCCAGAAATGAGAAGAAGAAGCCAGCGACCAGTCCCAAGTCCCAACGCTAACGTACCCTCGCCATTTTCTGTGGAACAGAGACCATGTCGCCGGCTCGTCTTGGCCACAATTAAAACCTCTTCTGCCTCTCGAGTAGCAGAAATTTGTGTTTGGAACGCGGGAATTAAATTGTGTGGCAAGAAGCTCCGTGCGGAGTACGTGGTGTTGCTGATCTTGACTACTACACGCCACCGGTAATATGTTGTGATAAACAGCGTAAAAAATCATTCGCATGCAACAGAGAGCAAGCAGGGAAGAAGCAGGGTAGCGGCAAACTCACCTCCCAGACGATGGAGGTGTCCTGGTTGGTGCCCTTCTCGCCGCGGCGGGAGCACGCGGCGGCGAACGTCTCAGAGCCCTCGCCCCAGAGCGTTGCTCCTCCTCCACCTTCCTCTCCTTTCCCAGAGACATGGGAACGGACCAGGCCCTGCAGCATCGACGAGATCTACCGCATTCTCGCTAGCCAAGATCAAGAGCCCCGCCCGATCGGCTGATTCTACAGAGAAGCTTCTTCTTCTTCCTCCTCCTCCTCCTTGCTCTCCCTCCCCTTCTTCCTCCCCTCTTCCATGGCTGGCACAAGGGACGCGATGAGAGGAACGGGAGGCAACGACTCATCCAGATCCAGATCGGACAGGGGTGAGTGTAGGGGAGGGGGGCGAGGCAGGCGGAGGGAGGGGCAACAGCGGAGCAGGGCGGCGGGGTACGGCGGCGGGCGGCGAACCCTAGAGAGGACCGAGCGACATCGAGCGATAGGAGAGGCCAGACGAGGGAGAGGGAGGAGTTGGATCGAGCGATGCGGAGGGGAAAAACCAACAGAGAGCACCGGACGAAAAAAATCAACGAAAAAAAACCGAACGAAAATAGTGGGACGAAAAAAAACCTAGAAGTGAGAGTACCAACTGCTTCATTAAAAATAGAGATGATCAAATCAGCCACTAACCAGGTTCCGCAGAGTGTCCTTCGTTCAAAGTCCCAAGAATTAAATCACTTCTATCCGACGGTGGTCACAGGAAGACCATGGTCGACAAGCATATCCAGAATTTTAAATAATCAGCTGAAGTTGACGGACAATGGTGCGGGTTATCTGTTTTTCGTCTGACTACATCAAGTATTATCCAGCATGAGTGTCCGTATTCATATGACAAAAAATACCAGGTGCTATTTATCCTATTTATTTTTTTAAAAGTGCATATTAATTCATCCGAACAAAACTACTTTGCCCTGTCATGTTTTATATGCAGGAGAATTATTTATTACAAAGCGGCATTATACCACGGAGATGGAGGCATGCCAACATCAATCGACACAGGTGGTCGTCCTTACTTAACAGACTCCTGCACCGGCTTACAACACTGCGACCGACTCATCTGTCTGTGCCGCCTCTGATGATGCGGTCGTTTTACTGTCCGCCCTGCGGTCCGGCCTATTCAACGTGCCGGGTTGACTAACGGACGCCGCTGAGGATCATAAATACATCAGGTGAGATCCATCCAGTACATTTTTATTGCTTTCTTTAAAAGAGCAATTACTCTGGCTTGCAAATTCTCCAGTGCAGGATAGGTTATATCACTGAGATGTTGAATGACTCATACCGGTTTATATCACGGTCAAAAATGGAGAGTCTCAAGCCAACTCCTCGAGTAGTCTTAAGACTTGGAGGCTACAATGACATGAATCGGGAACTCCGGGTCATTGGAGGGAATGATAACCCGGTTCTGGAAGACACCGCCATATTGATGGAAATTTAAAGACCGTCAGAAAATTGTGGGTTCAAAATAAAGATTCTGGCTTAAAATCCGGTTCAAGAGACATCTCTCTCCTGCAAAGCTTTGAAAGCTCTCAAATACGGTTCAAACATCTGGCTCAAGGTAAATTTGTCTCTTACAAAGCTTTGAAGCTCTCAAATCCGGTTCAAAATCCGGCTCAAGGTAATTTTTTCTCTTACAAAGCTTTGAAGCTCTCAAATCCAGATCAAAATTCGGCTCAAGGTAAATTTATCTCTCACAAAGTTTTGAAGCTTTTAAATCCGGTTTAAAGTTTCGGTTTAAAAATAATTAATCTCTCGCAAGTTCAAGTTCTCAAAAAGATTAAAGGGTAACAAAAAGAGCTTGCTGCCATGATGCACGGTTCAAACATGGGTATCCCGCCTTACGGCCTATCTTATTATGGTCACTTGGGGGCTTCCTGCTCATCGAGCATACTGTCAATACCCTCTTGATCTGCGCAATGCCAAAACTTATATGGTCACTTGGGGGCTTCCTGTTCAAACATAGGTCGTATTCGAACCAAAGAGAACATAGCCGTCGTAACCCTTTTGATCGGCGCAAAGCCAAACTCACTAGGGGGCTTCTTGATCGTATCTGAATCATAGCTTAACCCCTTTTGGGTCCGACTTGGATCGTATTCAAATCAGGGTTGTTAAAAACCTCTCAAGGTCATTTGGGGGCTTCCTGTTCAAACATAGGTCGTATTCGAACCAAAGAGAACATAGCTGTCGGTACCCTCTTGATCGACGCAACGCCAAAGCCACCAGGGGCTACATGATCGTATTCGAATCCTAGCTTAACCCCTTTGGAATGGTTTACTGATCGTATTCGAATTAGAAACCTCGATTTTATTTGGTTTAAGTTTTTGCAAACAACCTTTTGGGTTTTGAGACTTTTTGCTCATATCTGAAGCATATAAGTGTGGTTTTGTTTAAATCCGGCTTGGCTTTGGACGATAAGTCGCCAGCATGTGACAATCATCATATATTTGGAAGTATTGGCTTCTAAGGATTGGGTTATCACCCTTACTGCACAGGTCATGTAAACCGACAGTACAAATTCAATATCACAATGGTTATATGTGGGATATTATGACCCGCCCTGCGGTAAAACCGCCAAGGGGTCTTGTAATTTACTTGTGTGCAGGATAAAGATTACATTTGGGTGGTTACCCGCCCTGGCTTTTGACGTTAAGTCGCCAGGGCATATGTTGTTTAAACTCTGTGCAGAATTTACAGAGCTATGACTTACATAAATGATTAAGTTCCAGCCCATCATCAAAGATTGAAATTGGTGTCTCAAAAGGGTTATCAATTCTTGATTTTCTCAAAGGCTATAAGCCGCCGGGTTATAAAAATTCCGGTTTACAATGGAGGCGTATTAAATCGCCAGCGGTCAAGAGTCGCCGGGTATTTAAACTCCGGATTTACTTGTTAACAGATAAGGTATTTGAATCTTTAAATAGCCAAACCTGGCTGGATTTTCATCATGATATTGAATGATTGAGGTTTTCAAACCGGGTTATATTATTCAAATCTTTAAATAGCCAACATGGCTGGATTTTTATTATGGTTATCAATAACCAATATTACGATTGAGGTTTTCAAAGTCACTTCAGCGCAATGGATATTATTTTATCAATGGAAGGAATAGTCCCGAGTCGCTGCAGGCTTACGACCCGGCACTTGGGGGCTACATTATTCAAGTTGAGATTACATCAAATATACAAGTCTCATGTCGCTGCAAGCATGCACCATGACACTTGGGGGCTAATGCAAAGTCATTTTTACTGGCCTTATTGAAGACCCGACTCATCACATTGTAATGAGTCGGCCCTTGTGTAAGTGCATCTAGTGCCACCCCTAGTTGGTTTTGGAGTATTGACGACAGACCTAGTTGAGGGACTAATGTGTTTGTAAGAATTGCAGGATAACACAGGTAGAAGTCCCTCATTGATTCGGTTTTACTACCAGAGAGGACCCCTAAAAATGTATGAAGACATTGAAGTCAAAGGTGGTATATGAAGATATTCACATTGAAGACTATGACAAAAGAAGACACGTTATGAAGCCTATGGAGCTCGAAGACTTAGATCTTTCGCAGTTCTTTTTCTTTTGTGTTGAGTCATAGGAACCACCGTACTGTTAAGTGGGGTCCAGGAGAACTAGTCAGAATGACTGAAGTGATGCCTAAACCAAAAACCTATGTCTTCAAGTGAAGACAATGCGAGCGAATCTTGTCCAGAGCCGGACAAGTCAGCTTTGCTTGTAGCCCAAGTAAAGTTGCCATGAGAGTTTGAAATCTGACCATTGAGACACGTGTCAGTTCCTTAGTGACCCAGGGTCATTTCGGACAAATCAGGTCGGGTTGCCAAGTGGCTATAAATAGCCCACCCCCTACAACCATAAACAGTTGGCTGCTCAGATTGAGAGTACGGCTTTTGTCATTTGAGAGCAACCCACCTCGAAGCCTTTGAGAGAAAATCCCTAGCGAGGAAAAAGCCCTAACCACCCAGAGCCAGAGAACATTGGGCATCACTTAAGTCTTCTTGTCTGTGTGAACTGAAGACTTATTACACTTGAGGATTGTGAATCCCCCAGACGGTTAGGCGTCGCGTTCAGAGCATCCAAGAGACATTGTGGATTGCCAGTGAACAAAGTCTGTGAAGGTTTGGGAGTCTACCTTGAAGACTTACCAGAGTGATTGGGCGAGGACTATGTGACCTTAGCTCAAGGAGAATACGGTGAGGACTTGGTGTCCTGAGCTGTGTGTTCAGGATTGGGTGTCCGGGACTGTGTGTCCTAAGGTTTAAATACCTAGCCGCTCCAACCAGACGTACAGTTGTCACAACAACTAGAACTGGTCCAACACATCATTGTCTTCAATGAGTCACTGGTTTCATCTTCACTTCCTTTTACTTACTGATCACTCATTGTGAAGTCATTGCGTGCCTGTTCTATCTTTTGTCTTCACAACGCGAGTGTATGATCTGTTTGGCTTCATATTATCTTCCTACCTGATCCTAATTACACTACAGCTATTTGTCACTGTGCTTTCACTCTGTTGATACTTGACCATGGCTTGCCTAGTGTAGTCTAACTTCCGCTGCATAGTAATAGGCATATCTCTACTGTTTGTCTTCATAATTTCCACGTTTTGAAGACTTTCATAAAAATCGCCTATTCACCCCCCCTCTAGTCGATATAACGCACTTTCAATTGGTATCAGAGCAAGGTGCTCCCTTGTTCTATGTGATTCGGTTTAACCACCTGGAGTTTTAGCTATGTCGATTGCAGGGATAATCAAAGTCTCCGCTGCGTGCCCCGTCTTTGATGGAACTGAATATCCCTACTGGAAGAATAAGATGCGCATGCATCTTGAAGCCATTGACGTCGACCTATGGTATGTCGTTGAGAATGGCGTTCCCAAGGCTGGAGAAGGTGTCACTGCTGCTGATGTCAAGAAGTTCACTCAACTGGACTCTACTGCCAAAAATATCATCTGTGGTCATCTGACAAAAGGACAGTATGGCCGTGTGAGTGCCTTGAAGACATCCAAGCTGGTCTGGGACTGGCTCTCCAAGGTCAATGAAGGCATCTCAACCTAGAGAGATCAGAGAATCAGTGTTCTTCGCAACCTCTTCAACCGCTTCAAGCAAAATGACAATGAGAATGTCCAGCACACATTTGACTGGCTCACTAACATCACAAATGAGCTTCAAGCCCTCGGCGCCACTGAGATCACCAAACATGAAATCATCAAGACGCTGCTGAGATCACTTGATAGTTCGTTTGACATCCTAGCCCTGATGATTCAAGAATGTCCTGATTTCAAGACACTCGATCCGTCTGACATACTTGAGAGGCTCAACACACATGAGTTTCAGCTTTCTGAGAAAAGAGATATCTACGGTCCAAACTATGGGCGAACTCGTGCCTTGAAGGCAAAAGCTGTTTCCTCATCTGAAGAAGAATCTGACAGCAGTTCTGATGATCCTGAAGACATTGGAAGGGAACTTGCAATGCTAGTGAAGAAGTTCCAAAAATTCACCAAGAAGAAAGGCTTCAGAAAATCTTCACGATCAAGCTCAAGGAATGATGAAGCTTCTGCTCATGACTACAAGAAGAAAACATGTCACAAGTGCAAGAAAACTGGACACTTCATCTCTGAGTGTCCACAGTGGGACAATGAGAACAGAAGGAAGAAGAAGAGCAAGGAATATGATTCTGACGACAAGAAGAAGAAGAAATACTCAAAGTCTTCTTCCAAGTCTTCCTCAAAGTCTTCATCACACAAGAAGAGCTCATCTGGCAAGGCACGTGCGTTTGTTGGCAAGGAAATGGATTCAGAGGAGGAGTCCGCTTCTGAGGAGGCAGAGGTGGAGTCTGAGGAGGAGTCTGATTCTGGCATTGCGAGTCTGGCTACAGCATACGTCGCCAAGTCCATCTTCAACACTGAAGACAATGACTTCATCACCGACACCGATGCAAATGACAAGAACGACTCCACTCCTACCTACTGCTTCATGGCACGTGGTGCCAAGGTAAACACACGCACTACTCGCTATCAAACATCTAGTGACGATGACTCTGACTGTGATTCAAAATCCAGCTACAAAACACTTGCTAAAATTGCAACTGAACAATAGAAAGCTATGGAACATATTCAAAAACTGTTAGACAGAAGCGATGATCTGTTGGGTGCTGAAATGACTCGATCTGAATCCTTAATTGAAGACATAAAAAATCTTCACGTTAAGTATCAGGAACTTGAAGATCTTCTTGATACTCTCTCAACAACTCATGAAAAGCTTTCCTATGATTATCTTCAAAGGAAGCAAGAACTTGAGAAATTGAGAGCGGCTCATGAAGATCTTCAAAAGGAAAACGAGTAACTTCACACCGAACAGATCAGTTCCGCTCGAACCACCATGTCTTAAATGCATTGAGCGTGATAATGCTACTTCTGTTGCTGAATGTTCCACTGCTACTGCTGTTGCAATATCTTCAACTGTTGATGTGGTAACTAACCCCTCTGCTGAGGATACCACTGCTATTGCTGATGAGAATGCTAGTTGAAGACATTGCTTGAAACAGGGATGTACAAAAGTCTTAAAGGACATCAGACATTATGTGATGTCCTCAAGAAGCAGATTCTGAACCGAAACCCTAGGAAAGAGGGTGTTGGGTTCGTAAGGAAAATAAATGCAGATGGCTCTTACTGGAAACCTGAGCAGTACTCCAAAACCACATGGGTTGCTGCAAAGGAACTTTCAGCAGATCCATCCAATCTATCTGGCTTCACTTGTGCTAACCCCATTATCATTGATGAATCCTTTGATGCAAACTATAAACTGTTTAAGAATCATAATGGTGAAGTGTTTGCCAGGTACATTGGTACTAACTGCAGGAATGGACCGCCTATGAAGAAGATCTGGGTTCCGAAAACGTGTCTGGAAAATCTTCCTGTGAATGTCTTCATGACACCTCACTTGAAGAAGACAAACCTCAGACCAAAGGCTTCATACGGTCCAAAGGCTTCATACAAACAGAGGACTCACCTGAGTCACACTAACGCAAATGTTTTGCAGGGAAACCATACTCAGGCATATGAATATGAGAGCGGTTCATCGAACCGTCATGTTCATATGACCAAAAATTATTCTGCTTATTCTTATGAGTATTATTGTCCACCTGCAAGACTGTTTGCTAAGGCTTCAAAGCCAAAATTCTCAGATGCTGCACTTAGACTTATTGCTTCTAAGCCACCCTTGAAGATGTGGGTGGTTAAGAAAGCTTAACTCTCTTTTGCAGGGAAAGGTCTCCAGCAAAAAAACAAAATCTTCTGACGCTATTGCTGGGGACCTTAAAAACCTTGTAGGGCGCAAGATAAAATGCCCAAATGGCATCATTATGTACTTCGTTCGTGAATCGCATGCTACTCTCCCTATTAGTCCTAATCTGGATCTAAGTTTTCATAACCCACTGGTTCGTCAAATGTTTTTGCTTCACAATTCTCTTCATGAAGCCTATCCCCCTAACTGCACTGTAGTGTACGACACCAGCGTCTTCAAAGTCTTCAGAATGGATTATTGACAGTGGGTGTACAAATCACATGACTGGCAAAAGAAGTCTTCTTATGGACTCAACCTTACGTCCATCCGACAAGAGCCACATCACATTTGCTGACACTGGTAAAAGTAAGGTATTGGGTCTAGGTAGAGTTGCAATCTCAAAGGATCAACACATGGATAAAGTCATGCTTGTTGAATCCCTTGGTTTCAACTTAATGTCTGTCTCAATGCTTTGCGATTTGAACATGATCGTAATGTTTGGAAAATATCGTTGCCTTGTACTAATGGAATCTGACAAGTCTCTAGTGTTTGAAGGGTATCGAAAAGATGATCTGTACGTGGTAGATTTCTCAGCAGGGCCACAACTTGCAGTATGACTTCTTGCAAAAGCTTCAGAATGCTGGCTTTGGCATCGGAGGCTTGGGCATGCTGGCATGAGGAACCTCCACACCCTTGCGAAGAAGAAGCATGTCATAGGCATCGAGGGCGTCAAGTTCAAGAAAGATCACTTATGCAGTGCCTGTGAAGCAGGGAAGATGACTAGGGCAAAACATCCCTCGAAGACAATCATGACCACTACTCGACCCTTCGAACTGCTTCACATGGATCTTTTCGGTCCCACTCACTACTCAACTTTTACTACTACTGCTTGCCTCTATGGCTTCGTCATTGTTGATGATTACTCTAGATATACTTGGGTGCACATAATCCTTTACAAGACTGAAGTGCAGGATGTCTTCAGACGCTTCGCCAATCGTGCTATGAACAATTTTGGCGCCAAGATAAAGCACATCAGAAGTGACAATGGCACTGAATTCAAGAACACTGGCCTTGATACATATCTTGATACCTTGGGCATCACACATGAATTCTCAGCTCCATACACGCCACAGCAGAATGGCGTCGTCGAACGCAAGAACAGAACACTCATTGAGATGGCCAGAATGATGCTAGATGAATACAAGACTCCAAGAAAATTCTGGACTGAAGCCATTGACACTGCATGCCATACAATCAATCGTGTTTATCTTCACAAGCTTCTGAACAAGACATCTTATGAGCTCCTTACTGGCAAAAAGCCAAATGTCAGTTACTTCAGAGTATTTGGCGGAAGGTGCTGGATCAAGGACCCACATCACACCTCAAAATTTGCACCAAAAGCACATGAAGGTCTTATGCTTGGATATGGAAAGGATTCGCACTCCTACAGAGTCTTCAATCTCTTTCATTACAAAGTGGTTGAAACAGTGGATGTGCGGTTCGATGAGACAAATGGTTCACAAAGAGAGCAACTGCCAAATGTGCTAGAAGAGATTCCAGCTAGTGAATCAATCAAGCTAATGGGAACTGGAGATATTATACCCTCTGAAGCTCATCCTGAAGAAGAACTTATCATCTCAGCACCTGATCAACATGAAGACAATGCTCAGCCTGAAGACATTCCTCCCAACAACAACACAGATCAGCAAGAGCAAAGTCTTCGCCCTGTACATCCTCGTGTTGCCAATGAAGTGCAGATTGACAGAATAATTGACAGCATCAATGCACCTGGTCCACTCACTCGTTCAAAGGCAACTCAGCTAGCAAATTTCTGTGGGCACTTCGCATTCGTCTCAATATCAGAACCCAAGAAAGTTGAAGAAGCCTTCATGGAACCTGAATGGATTCAAGCTATGCAAGAAGAGCTTCAATAGTTTGAGCTGAATAATGTATGGGAATTGGTCAAGCGTCCTGATCCATGGAAGTACAACATAATAGACACCAAATGGATATACCGCAACAAGCAAGATGAGCATGGTCAAGTTGTCAGAAACAAAGCTCGTCTCGTTGCTCAAGGATATACTCAAGTGGAAGGCATTGACTTCGATGAAACATTTGCTCCTGTGGCTAGGCTTGAAGCCATACGCATACTGCTGGCCTATGCAAATCATCATAACATTCTTCTATATCAAATGGATGTGAAGAGTGCCTTTCTCAATGGCAAGATTGAAGAAGAAGTGTATGTTGCACAACCGCCTGGCTTTGAAAATCCAAAACATCCTGACATGGTATACAAGCTCAACAAGGCACTGTATGGCCTCAAACAAGCCCCTGGGGCCTGGTATGACACACTCAAATACTTCCTGAAGAGCAAAGGCTTCATACCTGGTTCCCTAGATCCCACTCTTTTCACGAAGACATATGATGGTGAACTGTTTGTGTGCCAAATATATGTGGATGACATTATCTTCGGCTGCACCAATCAGAAGTACAGTGAAGAGTTTGGATATATGATGCAAGAGCAATATCAGATATCCATGATGGGGGAGCTGAAGTTCTTCCTCGGTCTTCAAATACGACAACAACGCAATGGCATCTTCATATCTCAAGAGAAGTATCTCAAAGATTGCCTGAAGAAGTTCGGTATGCAAGACTGCAAAGGCTTCACAACACCAATGCCAGCCAAACATCATCTGGGTCCCGACGACAATGGTAAAGAGTTCAACCAAAAGGTATACCGCTCCATGATTGGTTCTTTGCTTTATTTATGTGCATCTAGGCCAGATATTATGCTTAGTGTTTGCATGTGTGCTCGATTTCAAGCGGCACCAAAGGAGTCGCATCACTTAGCTGTGAAGCGAATTCTTCGATATTTGGCTCACACCCCAACTCTAGGATTATGGTATCCAAAGGGCTCAGAGTTTGATTTGGTTGGATTTTCGGATGCTGATTATGCTGGTGACAAAGTTGATCGCAAGTCTACATCAGGCACATGTCACTTTCTGGGACGATCACTTGTATGTTGGTCTTCAAAGAAGTAGAACTGTGTATCTCTCTCCACTGCTGAATCTGAATACATTGCTGCTGGATCTTGCTGCGCTCAGCTTCTGTGGATGAAGCAAACACTCAAGGACTATGGCATTCATCTGAAGCAAGTGCCACTTTACTGCGACAACGAAAGCGCCATCAAGATTGCAAACAACCCAGTTCAGCACTCGAAGACAAAGCACATTGAAATTCGTCATCACTTTCTCAGAGATCATGTTGTGAAGGAAGACATTGATATCATACACGTCAACACTGAAGAGCAATTGGCAGATATCTTCACCAAGCCCTTGGATGAGAAGAGGTTTTGCAAGTTACAGTGTGAGCTAAATATCCTGGAATCCTCAAATGTCCTGTGATCAGGCACACATCCTAACACTTATGCATATGATGACTTAGATGTGCAACACACAAAGTAAAGTATATCTTCAATCAATGAAGATATACATTCTAAGTGTGAATACATTAATGTGGAATTTGAATTCGGAGCGCCACGATAATTGTGCGCCATGTCTGGGTCTAATACTTCCTATACGGTGGGTAACGCCACCACCAAACGTTCCATTTTGAAGTGTTTCACTCATGGCGTTACCTTGCAATGTCTTCACATTTGATTTGGCTTCAAACTCAACATATTTTCATGATTATCTTCACTATGTTGACTATATATATATATATATATATATATATATATATATATATATATATATATATATATATATATATATATATATATATATATATATATATATAT
>NC_041392.1:263923413-263952608 GCF_002162155.2 Triticum dicoccoides
TATGCTAGTGTTCTGTCCTCTACAGCATTCACTTATAGCTATGTCTTCGTGTTGAATCTTTTGAACTAAGTGAATGTGATCGGACCCCAAACTTCTCTATGCTTTCTATCTCAAACTCTATCTCTCTAAGTCATATGCATTCTATTGAAACTGTCGAATGTCTTCACTGTGTCCTTGTCAGCAGAAGATATAGAGACAACCATAAAGTCTGTTTTCAATGCTCATTCCTCCACATAAAATCCGGAGAAGCAGGAACGACCGCCCGACAATCCAGGCGTGCGTGGGACGTGGAACAAACCCCAAACTTCCGCAAACTGGCCACGCGTTCCTCATATGCGAATCGCCAGGGGCACCTGTGTAATAGCACAATGCCACCCCTGTGCCTATAATTCACACTTACCGCGGTCATTATCTCCTTCTTCCACCATCGCACGAACCCTAGCGCCACCGCTAGCTCTCGACGACGCCGGTGACGAAGCGCTTCGCTGCCGCAACCTCTCCGACGCCGTCTTCACGCCGATCGCGGACATCTTCCTCTCCGCCGTCGCCGTAGGTGTCTTCCATCGCCAAGTTAGGGCATGGAGGATTGAACTGCTCGGCATCATCTCCCACTCCGTCTAGCAGTTCCAAGTGTGGTAAATAAAACTTCTTTTTTACAGCCCCTTTTGATCTCATGGTTCTGTCACTTTCTACCATAAGAAGTTTCTCTTCACACAAGTTAGATCTCTCAATCTGCATCTCATAACATGCCTAGAATATTCAGTTGTGCTTCATGAAGTAGTTAGATTCCTCACTTGTACTGATCTATGGGTTCGTACAAATCTGGAACCAACTTCTTATCTATGAGTGAATGTCTTCGCACGATAAGGTCAATGTCTTCTAAACTGATTTATCTTCAAAATCTTCTGAGAATGCATATGACCTCTTCCCCTTCCCTCGCACCTTAATGCTGTCACAGGTACATGTCCGTGGGATAATCCTTTGGTTCTCATAGTCTGCATTCATTTGCAGAATTCCTACAGCATCACATAAATTCTCCTGAAGCCATTTCCTGTTGGTCCAGCAAAAGAAAGCCTTTGAAGCCTTTGAAAGTTTTGAAGCCTTTCAAGTTAAAGTTTATGGCTTCAGAAGCAGCATCAAGGAAGGGGGGCAGACAGAGACGTGGAGGAACATCCAAAGATCTGCCTGATGAACTGGCAGAAATGTATAAAATAGATCCTGAAGAGAATTATGGGCAGCGCAAGACCCGAATCCAATGGATTCGACGCTATTGGGCAGAACAATGGTTCAAATACCGCTTCACAACCCAAGAGTATGCTGAGAAAAGTTCCATCAAAAGACCGTGGGGAGACATCTTATACAAGAACCTTGTACCCAGGTCTAAAGATGAAGCTATTGCCCAAAGCTTCTATCCATGCATGGTCCGTGGGCCACAGCCTGATGATGCACATCTGTCGTCACTACTCTGGTGTCGTGACGACAATCTGTTCAAGCGCAACTTCTAGTTTGCCCAACAATCAGCGAAGCAGAACAAGAAGAAATTTGGGTTAGACTTCAACCCTGGTCCCTCAGCACCAAGGGCAGATGGCACACGCGACGCAGAACCCGATATCATCGGTCCGTATGCCAACCTTGAGGGCCTCATCACCCGCATCTTAGTCCAAGGGACTGCCGTGAATGACCCTCCAGCTGACTCTGAGTCTGATGAAGCTCCTGCTGTATTGAAGCCAAAGCAGTCGAAGAAGCCAAAAGCTTCAAAGCCGGCCCCTTCAACAAAAATCTCAAGGGCGAAGCCATTGGCAACTGCACCTCCTGAAGACAGTGTGCAGTCTGAAGACGTATCCCGCGTCTCCAAGCCCCAGAAGGCCAAGATGCCTCAGCCACACACCGGCAAAGAGCTCACAGCTGCTGCCATTCTGCGTAGCGAAGCCATTGATCTGTCGAGTGATGAAGATCTTGGAGATGACGCTCTCGAGCAGCTCATCAAGAGCAAAGAAGAAGCTGAAATCTTCAACAATTTGCCTCTCTTTGATGTCGCCATCATCCACAACTTCATCGACGAATGATTTGCCACACCAAACATCAGC
This sequence comes from Triticum dicoccoides, assembly GCF_002162155.2. Lineage (NCBI taxonomy): Eukaryota > Viridiplantae > Streptophyta > Magnoliopsida > Poales > Poaceae > Triticum > Triticum dicoccoides. The sequence goes on from NC_041392.1 coordinate 263,925,501, forward strand.
TTCGAAGATCTGCAGCTGCCTGTTGGCCTCAGCGTCGCCTTCCAAGGCGCAATTGCTTCAGAACTTGCAATTGCCCAGCGCATTGTTGAACTGAAGCAGAAAATTGATCATGAAAAGGCTCAGTTCAATAAGAATATGGCCAAGCTCAGCGTGCAAGAATTGAAGAGCTTCAAGATCATGTTGCATGAGCTTAAGGAAAACTTTCTGAAGAAGCGTGCAGAAGCTCAGGGTTCACATGAGCGGATGAAGTCTCTGGCTGAAAGATGTGTGCAAGCCTACAATGAGGCCGAGAAGCGCAAGGCACTTGGGCGTCCTGGCATTGACCCCAAGATGGCCGCGAAGAAGAAGAAGAAGCCTGCTATGGCTGAACCAGAGGCACCAAGGCAAGAAGCAGTTCCAATAGTCTTCCCAACTGCAACGACTGGCTCGAAGCCAAAGAGCCGGTCAACCGCTTCAGAGCTCAAGAAGACGCGAACTGCAGAGGCTGAAGCCAGGAAGCGGAAACACTCTGAAGCCTCTCCTTCTGCCCCCACTCAGAAGAAGTGAAAGATCAAGAAATCTCGGGCTGCTCCCACAGAGACCTTGACGGTTGAACCCCTTTCTGTCGTCTATCCTGACGCAGAACGACAACTGACAGTTCATGAGCCTGCTTCCACAGAGGCTCCTGAAGCTGAAGACATACCAGCAGCCGACCCCATCGCTGCTGAAGACATTGGTCATCAGGACAATGTACAAGATGATGCAACCCTTCCTTAGTATGAACACAACAAACTCATCAGCATTGGTCGTCCTCTGACGCCAATTGCACAAGATGCGTCATGGGCGGATCGGCCTCAAGAGGAAGAAGACAATGAGGCCCAGCCCACTCCAACCCCACAGGCGTCGTCTGCATTCCGCAGGCTTCGCAAAGGTCCAAGGCCTCAAGTCTATGCTGAAGACATTCCGGATGCATCAGCCGCAGAAGAAGCAGCACAAGAGCCCACTCCTATGCTCCACCAAGAAGCAGTTCTTCAGGAGAACGTGCTTGTGACCGACCCTCCAGCTAGTCAAGCGGAGGCTGAAAATATTGAGGCTGCCACAACCAACACTGAAGCCAATGTGGAGCCCTCCCCACCAAAAGCTTCCGAAGATAGCGAAGCTACTGATCCAGACACTTCTGTTCCTGAGTCTGCTACAGGTCCTCAATTTGATTACCATGTTGAGCACAGGCCTCATGTCTAGAAGCCAGTCCCAAGGCTACCGAGGTTCCCAGGTCCTGCATCAGCACCTGGCTCCTTTAACATCAATAGCTTCAAGGCAGATAATACGTTCTTCAACAGCTCCTAGAACCCCTATTCAAGGGAAAGGATTTCATCAGATAGGTTCTGGAGCTATCCTCAGCGCAGCTACTATTCATGCATCCTATACAACCAAGGTCGCATCTTCCCGCACAAGCGCCTTGATGTTGAAGCCATTGCTGGTCTGCCCTGTTTAGAGGAAGCATTGGATTGCTTTAAGCAAGTGGGTCTGCTGCAGTTTGTAACTGATGAAGAGCACTGGAACGAAGAGCTTCTGCTGCAATTCTATGCCACCCTCCACATCAAAGGATACAACAGAGATCCGAAGACTTGGGCCCTGGAGTGGATGACCGGCAATGTCCATCACGAAGCCAATGCATTTGATATCATTGAGCTCACCGGCCTGCCCACTCCTGGCAAACTCTTTGAGGAAGGCTGTCCACTACACACTAAAGCTCTTGAGAGCATATTCCAGAGGCCTGAACCGAATATGAGTCAGATGCTCTCCATGATGAAGCCATTGCCCCACGATGCTCCTTATCCAACAGAGTTCTTCGTTGAAGACTTTGAGTACCTGCCCAGAACCATCTATTACATTATTCGGCGGACTCTCTGGCCTATCAAAGGGCACTCTCCAAATGCCAAGATCGAGGGTGCAATGAAGACTCTGCTGTTTTGTATCCTTCATGGCAAATGCTTCAACGCACAGGACTTCTTCATACGCCAACTAGCTGCATCAGGCTCAGATCTGTTTGGTTTAAAGTTCTATGCTCCTTGGGTAATGAGGCTGATCAAACTTCACTCTGCCATCTCGTATCAGCCCTCAGGCCGCAACCATCAGATCTTCTTGCCTGATGTGGATACCTCTGCTGAAGCCATCTATCCTGAACCTGCCAAGCAACCTCTGAGTCTTCAGAATGCAGAACACCAGAGCTTCACTCAAAACGTTGAAGGTGTTGAAGCCATCTCCAGGGTGTATCCTTTGGCTGGCACTACACGTGCACCACACCCTGCTTCAACTGAAGCCACTGACAGTGCAACTGCTTCAAGACCCAAGAAGCGTGCTCGTGTTCTCAATGACCGAGAGATTCTTGTGGCCCTTCATCAAAAACAAGATAGGCATCATGACTGGTTAAAGCGTCAGATGAAAAGCCTCTTGGTGGATGTTAATCGTCTTCGAAATCTTGCCACCAAGAACGCTTTCGTTACCCATGAAACCTGTCGTCGTACATGGAAAGGGCTATCAATGATGTGTACTGAAGCTGAACTTGAAGAGGATGGCTTCACTGAGCGATTCAAGTTTGACACCACACCTCCTAGAAGGGCTGTGATGCGAAGCACACCATCACTTGAAGACTCAGAGTTCTCTTCATCTGCTGCAACAGTAACTGCACGAGTCATCGAGGATGAAGACGATGCAACTTCACCACCACCCTCTTCTGCACCGCCAAACACCTCCAACGACCCTGCTGCTCCTGGGAATGAGTAGACACTCTATGTCTTCAAACCTTTTTGGTCCTTACTGACAAAAGGGGGAGAAGCATATGGGTTGATAGTCTTCAAGCGGGTCCATATGGGCAGGTGCTTTATGTTTTGCTATATTTTGCTTCGTGCTTACAACTCTCGGTTTTGCTTCATTTGGTTCTTTGAGTTGTAACACCAAAACTCGATGGTCGTCTACTACTTGTTTGCCACCTTGTTTTGCGAAGATAAATTCCGCATGTGCGACGATAAATTCCGCACTTAGCTCATTCTGCAGACGTCCATTTTCCATTATGCATGTCATTATCTTCATATACCTTCACATGCATAGTGGATTGTCATCATAAGTTGAAGTGGATCTCCACAAGTACAACCTGCCATGTGCATTTGCATTCCAAAGGAAAATTACTTATATGCACATCTTTAGGGGGAGCCCTTGCAACTTATGAAGACAATTCCCTATCCCTTACAATTTCACAGACTATATTCCCCGTTGAAAACTTCAACTAGTTTGTCATCAATCATCAAAAAGGGGGAGATTGTAAGTGCATCTAGTGCCACCCCTAGTTGGTTTTGGAGTATTGACGACAAACCTAGTTGAGGGACTAATGTGTTTGTAAGAATTGCAGGATAACACAGGTAGAAGTCCCTCATTGATTCGGTTTTACTACCAGAGAGGACCCCTAAAAATGTATGAAGACATTGAAGTCAAAGGTGGTATATGAAGATATTCACATTGAAGACTATGACAAAAGAAGACACGTTATGAAGCCTATGGAGCTCGAAGACTTAGATCTTTCCCAGTTCTTTTTCTTTTGTGTTGAGTCATAGGAACCACCGTACTGTTAAGTGGGGTCCAGGAGAACCAGTCAGAATGACTGAAGTGATGCCTAAACCAAAAACCTATGTCTTCGAGTGAAGACAATGAGAGCGAATCTTGTCCAGAGCCGGACAAGTCAGCTTTGCTTGTAGCCCAAGTAAAGTTGCCATGAGAGTTTGAAATCTAACCGTTGAGACACGTCTCAGTTCCTTAGTGACCCAGGGTCATTTCGGACAAATCAGGTCGGGTTGCCAAGTGCCTATAAATAGCCCACCCCCTACAACCATAAACAGTTGGCTGCTTAGATTGAGAGTACGGCTTTTGTCGTTTGAGAGCAACCCACCTCGAAGCCTTTGAGAGAAAATCCCTAGCGAGGAAAAAGCCCTAACCACCCAGAGCCAGAGAACATTGGGCATCACTTAAGTCTTCTTGTCTGTGTGATCTGAAGACTTATTACACTTGAGGACTGTGAATCCCCCAGACGGTTAGGCATCGCGTTCAGAGCATCCAAGAGACATTGTGGATTGCCAGTGAACGAAGTCTGTGAAGGTTTGGGAGTCTACCTTGAAGACTTACCAGAGTGATTGGGCGAGGACTATGTGACCTTAGCTCAAGGAGAATACGGTGAGGACTTGGTGTCCTGAGCTGTGTGTTCAGGACTGGGTGTCCGGGACTGTGTGTCCTAAGGTTTAAATACCTAGCCGCTCCAACCAGACGTACAGTTGTCACAGCAACTGGAACTGGTCCAACACATCATTGTCTTCAACGAGTCACTGGTTTCATCTTCACTTCCTTTTACTTACTGATCACTCATTGTGAAGTCATTGCGTGCTTGTTCTATCTTTTGTCTTCACAACGCGAGTGTATGATCTGTTTGGCTTCATAGTATCTTCCTACCTGATCCTAATTACACTACAACTATTTGTCACTGTGCTTTCACTCTGTTGATACTTGACCATGGCTTGCTTAGTGTAGTCTAACTTCCGCTGCATAGTAATAGGCATATCTCTACTGTTTGTCTTCATAACTTCCACGTTTTGAAGACTTTCATAAAAATCGCCTATTCACCGCCCCTCTAGTCGATATAACACACTTTCACCTTGGGGGCTACCAATTGCTCCTGTCGGAAATTCAAGGTACACAAGCCCTAATCAATTATATTGAAAGATCCACTACTCAGTTGGTAGAGTGCAAAGCTCTTAACCTTGTGGACGTGGGTTCATGCCCTATGATGGAGATTACATCATATGATGTTATTATCAATGAATCATATATAAAGTCCCAGCTCAATATTATCTTACTGATCCGGCCCTTGGGGGCTACACATTGTTGTTCAAATTTACATGGTTATATCTACAAAGTCCCTGCTCATTATTGCATAATGACCCGGCCCTTGGGGGCTACACTGGTTGAAGTTTTCATGAGCATAAAGTAATTACAAGTCCCAGGTTGCTGCAAGCATGACAACCCGGCACTTGGGGGCTACATGTGTGGAATATTCAGTTTATATGATTGAGGTGAATAAACCGGATTTCTTCAAGGTTGCAACATTTATTGGAGCAAGTCTTAAACCATCACTTTGTTTTGCTCAAGACTTGGGGGCTACATGTAATATGGATATAAGGGAGAAAAATCTTCAAATTATCAGTTTTGAGCAAATCAGGAGGATCAATGACATAAACCGGTGTCAACAACAATTATGACCCGGGATCGTCTGTTTTATAATCCGACAGTTTTTGGTAATGATAAACCGGCAAATTTTACATCTTCAAGCCGGCTGAATATCAGATGAGTATTTGAAGACCAAAATTATTTAACCCGGCGCCTTGGAAGCCGACTCAAGTGGATTATTCTTCACAATATTTTTCTGTGAGAAACCAACATCAGCAAATTGAGTATGAAGCTAGCTTATTTGACCCGGTTTTTCTAGATGAAGGAAACGACAATTGGACTTAAGGATAATTAGGTCCCATCTCAGGAGAATATTTAACCCGGAGCATAAGGAATTAAGGATGATCAGGTGCCGGCGTACAAGAATTTTTAACTCGGAACACAATCTGTCAAAGTTGTTCTTGTGTTTGTTTTATAGGATCGGTTTAACATGGATAAATCCAAATTAAACTGGGGGCTAATGTCGGGGATATACCCCACGGTATGACCCGGCCGGACTTGGCGCTTCACCGATGACCCGCCGGAGAACTGGCGACTCACGGTTCTGGCGGTTCACTGGTCAGACGACTCACGGATGACCCCGACGGCGGGTCACATAGAAGACTAGGCCCAAGGCCCAGTAGGACGGCTCATATTATGGTGGGCCGGCTTAAGACAGAAGGCATGAGGAATATTTCCTTTACGAGGAAGCAAGACCCGTACTTGTATCTAACTTGTAATAGAGAATAAGTTAGTTCTAATCCTAATAGGACTCTACATGTAAGCCACCCCTTCAACTTATATAAGGAGGGGCAGGGCTCCCCAAAGAAGGACAAGCAAGAAGAAACAATCTCTAGGGCTAGACACAAAGAGCCGGCTTACCGGCGACTCTCTCATGAGTATAATGAGATCTAGCCACAAACAACATGTAGGGTTATTACCGGATGATGTTTCCCGGGGCCCAAAGCTGTCTAAATCCTTGTCTTATGTTGCGTCTCTCGATTCCGCTCAACCCCTCTCAAGCTACCATATAGATACGTTGGCCTCGCGACTAAGTCCTGACACTAAGGACATCTGCCGTGACAATTCCACGACACTGCTTCTTTTGCCTGTTTGGCCTGTTTGGCCTGGCGCTTGGCCCATTCTTCAGGATAGTCCTCACCGCGCTTGAAGCTGGCGGGATCTGCTACTTGGCCAGGTGCCAATGGAGGTCTTGAGCATGAAGGGGTGACAGCGAATTTCTTCATGTACTTGGGAGTGACATATCTGTACTCCCTCCATTCACGTGCCCATCTCCTCTCAATCTTCTGAATGCGCACCTTGCGCTGATTTTTATCCTCCTCAGGGGGTGTGCAGTACCCAGCATAGATGTCATCAGGGATCTCAAATGCTGTGTTGACCTCACCCTCTTTCCTCCTTTTTGTGGCTTCTTTCCATCAGCCATTTTCTTCAGCTGAGGAATATGAACAACTGAATTTTCTGAAGAGGTGTGCAACTTTTCTTCGAGGAACGTTGCAAATGAGTCAAGTTGATGAGAACCTAGTGATTCAGCAGCGGACATGAGTACCTGTGAACAAAGTATAGTTGTGAGGAATTTTGAGAGGTCATATGCATTCTCAGAAGGTTTTTCAAATAGAACAAGTTTGAGGAAATTGACCGGATGAATCTTGAGGAATTTCACTAAGCGTTCTTTGACTTAGGTTCCAAAGTTGTGCTGATTTGAAAATCCACACAATTGAGGAATCTTGAAGAAAAATGTTGCTTAGAGAAACAGATCAAGAACAGATGATATGTAAGGTGTCCAGTGTGTGAGGATATTGAAGAAAAACACCTTTTGAAGATTTGAGGAAAAACATCCGAATGAAACAGGGTAGTAAAAGTAACTTTTAATTACCCTAGATGAAGAACACGACAAACTGGAAAGTGTAAATGTGAAGTTCGTCAGTTCAGATCTTCCACGCCCTAACTCGCCAGAGGAAGACAGCTACGGCGGCGGCGGAAAGAAGAAATCCGCAGCCGGCGCGAGTATGACGGCGACGAGGTCAAGGCAGTGAAGCTCTTCCTCATCGGCGACGATGAAGTAGCGGCGGCGCTAGGGTTTGAGAAGCTCAAGCTTGAGTGAGGTCGAACGGAGTAAAAGAGAAGTGAGGAAGGGGAGGGGTATTTATAGTAGGAGTGAAAAAATGTTTGCCCAAAGAAATTTAATGAACGTGCCCCTGACCCTTCTCATTCGCTTGACATGTGTCACCCACGCACAGAGTAGTGGAGATTGTGTGAGATCATGGGTGAATAGATAAACATTACATAGAATGCGGAATGGTTTGAGTGGCAAAGCTGAAAATTTAGATAAGACAAGTTAAACGTTCCGTTTGCAAATTCTTGAGCTGACAAGGACACAATGAAGATTTTGAACGAATTTCAAATAGAACGCACATGAAGAATTTGTGAATAGATTGGGTTGAGTATAGCATAGAGGGGGAAGGGTCCGATCACATTGTCGGTGGGAACGACACCTATGGGATCACAAGAATCCCTACTGTGGTTGGCGGGGTACGGGGTCGTGAGAAGAGCGGATCAAACAGGTAGCACACGGTTCGTTTATCCAGGTTCGGGCCGCGAGGATGCGTAAAACCCTACTCCTGCTTTGGTGGATTGTATATCTGTGTTCTTGAGCTAGCTATGGGGCATGAGGAGCTCTAAAAAGCCGAATCCTTCCCTTGGTCGCCTCGGGCCTCCTTTTATAGAAAAAGGGGTTGCCACAGTGGCACACAGGAGGTGGAAAGGGTACAGTGATGCGAGGTTATCCCTCGCATTACATGACAAGGTGCATTTAATGCGTCTTTCTTAGGTGTCCTTGCTTTATCGGGGACGGGGAAGAAACCTGTCTCGTCCGTCACCGCTCCTTCTTGTGTCGACACGCGCCCTGGCCAGCGACACCTGCGATGCCACATAGGTAGGCAGGCAGCTGAGGTGGCGCAGTGGTGGGTCTTCACGAAGATCTGCATGCCGCCACATAGGTGCCTGCCCAGCTGGTTGGGTCGGCAGCTGCATGCGAACGGCGGTGGAGGTTTAGTCGGTGTGGGCCTGATGGTGGCCCTGCGGGTGTCCTCAATAAGGGCCTTGCCGGGGCCCCGGCAAGGGTCTTGCCGGGGCGCCTGCTGTCATCCCCGGCAAGGCGCTTGCCGGGGGCCTTGTGGTCTTCCTTGGCTGGGATCCCGCCAAGGGTTGTCGTCTCCTTAGTGCGTATTTGATCTTGAATGTCTTTACAAAGATCTGCATGCCGCCATGGGGATGTCTCCCGAATCCTTGCCCTTTGGGGGCAGTGGACTCAAGGGTGATTTGCTCCGTAGGCGCGGGACGAGTCGCCGCGGCAAGGGTCTTGCCGGGGCTGCTAGGACTCTCTCCTGGCAAGGACCTTGCCGGGGGAGTCCGCTCCGTCCCCTTTGCTCTTCGTGGTCTTGGCCTTGGCGTTGTTCTAGTTCTCTTGAGCTTCGGTCTTACCCTGGCTCACCTCCCTTGCCTTGCTTGATGTGGTGGTGCCCGTGGCTCAGACTGCCCGTGCACAGTTATAGGGGTACAAAAAGTGTACCCCTCTTTTTGTACAACGACATGAGCCCCCGGGCCTGGGCCACACATAAGCGCAACGCGTTGTTGGGCTAGGCCCAAAAACGGTGCGCGGGCAGGCGGGGCGGTTTTTACAGCGGTAAGGTTCTTTGTGCACTGCGCTTCCCACGACTCCCGCGCGTGGCGCGGCGTGGGGAGGTGCGTGTGACGTGGGCGGCATGCGTGGGGTTGGTTCCCCTAGGCATGCGTCACATCGTAGTAAAGGGGCGGTTCGCGCCTTCCCCATAAATGGAGGGAGGCGTGGAGGCGCGGCCCATTTACTGAATGGGGCTGAGGCGCGGTCTTCAAGGCATCCACTCCCCACGATCATGGGGTGGGGAGTGGTCGTCTCACCCGTCCCCTCGGTTCTGCACGTCCGCCACGTGTCTCCCATGCGCCTGGGGTGGCAAACGGTGGAGGCGGGAAACCGGGCCGTCGCTGGTTGGGGCGGTGGGTCGGTCCTGGCTCCCCGCGCCTTCCGTATCTTGATTGTCCGAGCAGGGCGGCCGAGCCCCAACCCCGATCCTTTATAAAGAGCGGGAGGGGGGATGGCGCCCCGCATTCTTTCATCTTCTTCTTCCTTCAGCTTCTGCTCCTCCCTTCCATCCGTCATGGAGAGAGGGAATCCCGGTCCTTCAACAGTGGCGGCGAGGGTCGCTGCTCGACAACGCATCCCTCCTTCTCCTGCGCCTGCGGTGGCAGAGCCAGCCGCGAGGGGAAGGGGGAGGGGGCGAGGCCGTGGGCGAGGCCGGGGCGCTCAGGGAAGAGGAGGACGGGGCGGCGCGTCGGCCTCGCCTCCGCCAGCAGTTCCTCCTCCAATGGAGGGCCATGTTGGGGATGACCCTTGTGAGTTCTTCGTCAGGCTACGCCGGCCGCCGCGCCGTCGCCTTCGTCTCCCGACTCCATTTGCGCGGGAGATGGAGTTGGATCCGTCGAAATTGTTGCGGCTGCACATGAGGGGCTGCGGGATCAGTGGCACGCGGGTCCGCGTCGACTTCCCCGCCCCTCACGTGATGTATCTTTGTCGGGGATGGAAGACGTTAGCTCATATCCACCGCTTGACGGAGGGGCTCACTCTCCATTTTAAGCAGATGGAGGGTGGCCTTCTCTCCGTCAAGGTCTTCGGATGCTTTGGGACCCGTGCAAGGTGCTGCGTGGAGAGCTCTTCTGATAGTGAAGACTCCTCCTCGGGCGGGAGTGACGAGGAGGACAGCGGCAGCGACAACGAGGGTAGTAGGCGGTAGGATGACGGGTCCGACTAGGTGTCGGGTGCCGCTCCGTGCGGCACCGGCGACCCCATCATCCGTGCCTCCGGCTCCTTGAACTTCTCGGGGTCGTCTCCTTGGGCGACTGGCATTGGGAGGCTGCGGAAGAGGAAGAGGGCGGGCGGCAAGGCCGTCAAGTCGGAGTACGCAGGCACTGACGCCTTCGACACGTGCTAACATCCTACCGCCTCGTCTTCGAGCTCTGCTTCCGGCGCCGCCATCACCATCCAGCCTTTGGACGGCCAGCAAGATGTTCTCTTGGTGTCTTCTGTCACCCGTAGCTCACCTAGGCGCTCCTTTTGTCCCTTTCGCCTCCTTGACCTGCCTCCTGAGGAGAGGGACAAGAAAGGGATTACGGGCACCTTATCTCTTTTTAGTTTGTAAGCCTTCGGGTCTTTGTTGAATTTAAAACTTGTAATCCCATCATTCATGTTTTTCATTCCCTATGGACCGTACCTGAGTGGAATGTTTTTTTAATGAAAAAGGGATGCTTGCCGGGTCATTTGTTTGCGGGTGGAACCCACAACAAGGAGTAAATCCTTGATATCTTCAAGATAAACATTTCCTTGCCCGGCAACAGGCCTTGCCATCTCCCCACTTCGCTCGACCTTCCTCACGCCTTTGGTGGAGGCAGGGATGAGGCGGGTTCAGGCTCCTTGTTTCATCCTTTCGCTGTCGCGACTACGACCCAACTTGGCCCCAGGAACGAGCCCTAGGGCCTAGAGTTAGGGGAGCACGGTAGCTTAGGGGAAAATGAGGTTTCACATACCTCAGTCCATAATGGAATGCATGATAAGGGATGAAGAACTTATCTGAAGCTGCAGTCCCCGGCAACCCTGGTTCGCCGTGGGTGAATCTTTGCTCGTGCAGCCCCCGGCAATACTGGCTTGCCGGGGGCTAGATGCTGGTCTGTTCCTCTTTTTTTCTCCCCAATTGGTTCGGCACGGATATCTGTGTGTCCTGTGAACCAAAGAAGACAAAAGAAATACAAAGAGACGCACACTCGACCTCTAAGCTAGGGGTAGTCGCTGCTAAGCACTATCAACCCTAACCAAGGACGAGATTCGACCTAGCATGCATGCTATAACTTAGGGCGCCAGTGCTTCATTTATTTATGCTCAGGGTCTGCGCCTGGCTTTGTACAGAGGGTTACATGCGTCATCGGCAAGGCTCCTACAGAAGGTGGCTTTCCGGGGGCCCGGCAAGCCGCGCCTCACGGGTAAAACTTGCGAAGATGCTCAATGTTCCAGGAGTTACTCACCGGAACGGCATCTTCGGTCTCCAGGCGGACTGCGTCAGGCCTGGTGACTCGTATTACCCGATAAGGGCCTTCCCACTTTGGCGTCAACTTGTTGGAATTCTTGGCCGATTGAATGCGCCGAAGAACAAGGTCGCCTTCCTCAAAGCTTCGGGCATGAACCTTGCAGCTATGGTAGCGGCGCAAGGCTTGCTGGTAGCACGCTGCTCTCACAGCCGCCCGAAGATGATCTTCCTCAAGGAGCGTTGCGTCATCTTGCCGCAATTGCTCTTGCTCAAGCTCGTCATAAGCGAGTACTCGAGGTGGCCCGAATATGAGTTCCATGGGGAGAACTGCTTCTGCCCCGTATACCAGGGCAAAGGGTGTCTGGCCGGTGGCTCGATTTGGTGTCGTTCTGATTGACCAAAGAACCGCCGGCAATTCATCAATCCAGCGCCTTCCACTCTTGTGCAGTCTGTCAAAGGTCTTTGTCCTCAGGCCTCGCAGTACTTTAGCATTTGCCCTCTCAGCTTGACCATTGCTTCGTGGGTGAGCAACGGAAGCGAAACAGACCTTGCTGCCGAGGTCTTGAATATATTGCATGAAGGTGTGGCTTGTGAACTGCGTGCCGTTGTCGGTGATAACCCTATTGGGTACACCAATATGACACACCAGTCCTTTGAAGAACTTGACGGCTGACTGTGTTGTGACCTTCCTCACTGCTTCCACTTCTGGCCAGTTTGTGAACTTGTCGATTGCAACGTACAAGTACTCAAAGCCCCCGACAGCGCGGGGGAAAGGGCCCAGTATGTCGAGCCCCCAGACCGAGAAAGGCCAGGAGAGAGGAATGGTTTGAAGGGCTTGAGCTGGCTGATGAAGCTTCTTTGAATGGAACTGACACGCTTCACACCTGGTGACTAGTGTCGTCGCATCCTGGAGGGCGGTGGGCCAGAAGAAACCTTGCCGAAACGCTTTGCCGGCAAGGGCCCTTGACCCAATGTGGGATCCACATATGCCTCCATGTATCTCCGCCAACAGCCCCAGTCCTTCCTCTCGAGGGATACACTTCAATTTCATTCCGTTCAGCCTCTTTCTGTACAGGACGTCATCGACGAACTGGTACATAGTAGAGCGACAGGCTACTTTTTCCGCTTCTTCCTGCTCCTCAGGAAGTTCCCCTGTTTGGAGGAATCGGACGGTATGTTGTGCCCACGCTGGAGCCTGGGGCTCGACAGTGAGGACTAAAGGCATTTCCTCCGCTACAGGAGCGACTGTCTCGACGGCAAGAGCTTGATGCTCTGTCGGAGCTAGCCGTCCTGTGGCGGGCTCAGTGTCTCCGGCAACATCCTTGCCGGCGGCTTCGGGGAGCTCGGCGGGAAAGTACTTGCCGGGCCCTGATTTTCTCCTCTTGTTCTGCTCTATTGATGGATCAACGGATGGCTGAGTTAGCCAAAGCACAAAGGTACCTGGTTCCACAGGTAGCTTGAGGGCAGCGTGTTTTGACAGGTAATCGGCGATATCATTCTCCGCTCGGGGAACGTATTCTGCCTGTATACCGTCAAAACGCTCTTCTAGCTTTCTCACTTCATCGACGTAGGCCTTCATCAACGGGCTCTGGTAATCCTTGTTGACTTGCTTGACGACAAGTTGCGAGTCGCCTCTGACGACGAGTTTCTTGATTTCGAGGTCTGCCACGATCCTAAGACCGGCAAGCAGCCCTTCGTACTCAGCCGTATTGTTTGTTGACACCTCCCTGGGGAAGTGCATCTGGATCACGTACTTGAGGTGCTCTCCGGTGGGCGCGACAAGCAGTACGCCAGCCCCGGCGCCCTGTAAAGAGAAAGCTCCATCAAAGTACATGATCCAGTCGCAACTTGCCTCCTTGCCGGGGAGAGCAGTCTCTTGGGTTTCTTCGTCAGGCGTCGCGGTCCATTCTGCAACGAACTCTGCCATGACTTGGCTTTGAATAGTCAAGGTACTCTCAAACTTGAGGCCAAAGCTGGACAGTTCCAGTGCACACTCTACGATCCTTCCCGTTGCGTCTGGATTGTGCAATATCCGCTGCAGAGGGAGGCGAGTGACGACAGTGATTTCGTGCGCCTGGAAGTAGTGACGCAGCTTCCTCGAGGCCATAAGAAGGCCGAAGAGCAGTTTCTGCACACCGGGGTACCTCGATCTAGCCCCCTGCAGGAGGGAACTAACAAAGTAGACCGGGTGCTGCATCATTTTCTTCTTCGGCGGCACTTCAATTGGCTGCATCGTCTCGGCATCGGTGGCATCGGGCTCCGTCGCTGCTATTACCTCATCATCAATTTCTCTCTGCACCACTAGTGCGGCGCTGACCACCTGGTTCGTTGCCGCCAGGTACAACAGCAATGGTTCCTGTGGCCTAGGTGCAACTAGTATTGGCGCGGAGGAGAGGTACCTCTTCAAATCTTGCAATGCTGCTTCGGCTTCTGGCGTCCACTCCATTGGGCCCGCCTTTTTCAAAATCTTGAAAAAGGGAAGGGCGCACTCGGCGGACTTGGAAATGAACCTGCTCATGGCGGCAACGCAACCAGCAAGCCGACGCACATCCTTGACTCGCTTGGGCGCTTCAATTTGCTCTATAGCTTTGATCTTGTCCGGATTGGCCTCTATCCCACGCTGTGACACAAAGAATCCGAGAAGCTTGCCAGACGGGACGCCGAAGACGCACTTCTCAGGGTTCAGCTTGAGATTGATCTTGCGTAGGTTTGCAAATGTTTCTTGTAAATCTGATATGAGGGTTGCCCTGTTCTTGGTTTTGACCACTATATCATCCATATAAGATTCCATATTTCTATGGAGCTGGGGTTCAAAACCAATATGGACCACCCTTGCAAACATTGAACCAGCACTCTTCAACCCGAAAGGCATCCGTATAAAGCAATACATACCACATGGGGTGATGAATGCCGTTTTCTCTTCATCTTCCCTTGTCATGAAGATCTGGTGGTAGCCGGAGTAGGCATCGAGGAATGACAACAGATCACACCCAGCTGTGGAGTCAACAATCTGGTCGATGCACGGCAACAGGAAGGGGTCTTTGGGACAAGCCTTATTAATATCTGTGTAATCAATACACAGCCTCCACTTCCCATTTGCCTTGCGCACTACCACCGAAGTGGCCAACCACGTTGGATGGAGCACTCCTCTTACCAAACCCGCTGCTTCCAGTTTCCGGGTCTCCTCTGTGATGAACTCTTGTTGTTCCAAAGCTTGCTTTCTGACCTTCTGCTTGACGGGCCGCGCATGAGGACAAACAGCAAGGTGGTGCTCAATCACCTCCCTGGGAACGCCGGGGATGTCGGATGCTTGCCATGCAAACACATCGACATTCGCCCGCAGGAAGGTGACGAGCACGTCTTCCTATTTGTCGTCAAGGGTGGAGCTTATGGTAAAAGCTCCTCCCGTGCCGTCCTCCTTGACAGAAACCTTCTTGGTTCCCGGCGGTGTGGCCCTGGACTTCTTGTTTCTATCGGCGAAGCTCTCTGGCACGTCCTCGACGGGAGCGCTACACTCCGAAGAGGTGCGCTTGCCGCAGTGGGTGCCTGAGGTCTCACCGGTCTTCTTCTTTCGCCTTCCCGGGGCTCCGGCGGCAGGAGCAAGCGCCTTAGCAGTGGCGGCTACTGCAACTGCTTGTTGGTAGAGCTGGTCAGCGCAAATTAGCGCATCTTTCTTGTCTGACGGGACAGTGATGATCGTCATAGGCCCCGGCATCTTCAGGGTGTTGTAGGCGTAATGTGACACCGCCATGAACTTGGCCAGCACTGGGCGGCCAAGGATCCCGTTGTAAGGCAAGGGGATCTTGGCAACGTCGAACACAATCCTTTCTATCTTGTAGTTCAGATCACTCCCAAAAGTCACGGGCAACGTGACCTTTCCCTTTGGTTGACTTCTTCCCGGGTTGACCCCCTGAAATGTGCCCGTCTCTTCGAGGTCTTCATCAGGAATCTGCAATTTCTCGATCACGGCAGGCGAGACTAAGTTCAGATCGGCCCCGCCATCGACTAGCATCTTTGTCACCTTGAGGTTGCGTATTGTTGGTGAAACCAACAATGGCAAGCACCCGACTGCAGTAGTGCGATCAGGGTGATCCTCAGTGTCAAAAATGATAGGTGTGTTGGACCACTTCAGCGGCCTTTGGGCATCAAATGATGGTTCCGCCAATGTAATCTCACGCGCCCACTGTTTAAGCTGGTGGTGAGAGGTATGCAGCGAGGCGCCGCCATTGACGCACATGGCCTCTGTAGCTTTCTGAAATTCTTGGTCACCAGACTCATCGTCCTCTTCGTGATCATTGTCTTATGGCTTTTTGTCACGGCCCCGGGTGGGCCTCTCCTGCTGTTTATCTTTGCCGCGATGACCCGCCTGGCCGTTATGCTTCTTGCCGGACCCCTTAGCACCGTCCTGGCCTTTCTCCTTGTCCCGCCTCTCATATTCAGCCCTCTGCTTCTCAGCAAGGAGCTCAACCTGTCGGCAGTTCTGGAGATCATGGCCTTTGGTGCGATGGATCTTGCAGTATTGCTTGTCAGAGTTTCCTGGCTTCTCGGCAGCCGCCAAGGCCCGACAGGCGACACATCCGGCAATTTCCTTGCCGGGGTCATCTGCCTTGGTTTTCTTGGCGGAGCCAACGTCGTCAGATCCCTCGACGGCAAGCACAGCCTTACCTTTGCGCTTCCTGTTGCGGCGCCGGCCTTTCTTCGCCGGGGTGGCAGTATCCTCATCTGAGGAGTCAGTTTCCACGCCGGCATCTTCGCTGGGGTACTTCCTTCCCTCTTCAGCTCGGGCACATCTATCAGCAAGAACATAGAGTTCTGCCACATCTTTCACCTTGTTCATTGCCAGTTCTTCACTCATTTTGTGGTTACACACGTTCTGATGGAACGCGCTGATGATGGCGGCAGGGTGAACATCAGGGATATTTTACTATACCCGGCTGAACCTCTGTATATACTTGCGCAGACTCTCGCCTCCCTTCTGGGGAATGACATGCAGGTCGCTTGCTTGGCCATGGGCTTGGTGACCTCCAGTAAAGGCGCCCATAAACTCATGGCACAAATCCGACCAAGAGGAAATAGAGTCTACCGGCAAGTGCATCAACCATGACATGGTGTTGGGTTTAAGAGCCAATGGAAAGTAATTCGGAAGCACCTTATCATCGCAGGCTCCGGCGGCTTGCATCGCGATGGTGTAGATGCTGAGGAACTCAGACGGGTGAGTCTTGCCGTTGTACTTTTTGCCAACGTCAGGTTTGAAGGTGCGGTGAGTGGGCCACTGGAACTGCCGCAGCTCACGGGTAAAAGTCGGACAACCTACCTCGTAAGGTAGGCCTCCAGGGCTCTCCGGAGCCGGGTGGTTCACAGCAGGCCCTGCTCGCCTATCTGACTGGTGGCGCGCTCCGCGTCGGCGCTCGATAGTGGTCTGAGCATCTTCATGGGCCCGTTCCCGAAGAACTTGGCGCTGGTCATAGTGGGTCTACGGGTCAAATGATGCTATGGAGATGTCGTCGCCCGCGACGTGGAGACAAGCCGGCGTCCGCGGTACCGGATGGGGGAGAGGTGAATGCACCGTGGTCGCGGCGCCGCCGGCTTTTCCGCCACTGGTCCGCGGGACTCCATCGGAGCGTCGACCCGAAGGCCTCATCGGACTTGGTTCGTCTTTGTTGGCCACCGCAACAAGGCTTCGGATAGTGGCTCTCCATTCATCGAGTTTCCCCATAGTGGGAGGAAAATCGAGGAGCAACTGCGCGCGCCAGGGCCTCTGCTGGCGTCGGTGGCAGCGAAACCTGCACGGATCGCGACGCGCTTCGACTTCTGACCATGTCAGAAGGAGCTCTATCACGACCCCGCGGTCGCATGCCGTTTTCACCAGCGCCTCGGCGAGTGGGCAGGTCTTCTACGTCCCGGGAGTGGCGCTCGGGGCTCTTCCCGCGGCGACGCCCGGGATCTTCGGCATGATTACGCCGTTCGTCATGCGCTACCTGGGAGGAGCGCGCTGTTGGCGCCGGCGTGGGAGTCTTGGAGGCCCTTGCGTCACCTTCGGGCGGGGCGGCGATGACCCTGGAAGGCTCCGCTCCACCCGCGAAGGGCTTGGCTCCGCCTTTGGATTTGGCGACGCGTGGCCCGTTACCAGGCGCACAAACATCGCCGCCTCCCAAACTCCCGCTGCTGGGATGGTGTTGGTGTTCGCGAGCAGCGCCTCGGGTCCTTTCTGCGACCGGTCCGCTGCTCGCCCGCGTCGGGACGGGCTGTCCGGTTTCCGACTGGCCAACCGCTACCGTCGTCTTCTTCTTGGGCGCCATGATGATGAAGAAGCGTCAAACTAACTGCTAAAGCCAATTCTCACAACCGCTTCCCCTACCTGGCGCGCCAGAGATGTCGGTGGGAACGACACCTATGGGATCACAAGAATCCCTACTGTGGTGCGGGGCGCGGGGTCGTGAGAAGAGCGGATCAAACATGTAGCACATGGTTCATTTATCCAGGTTCAGGCCGCGAGGATGCGTAAAACCCTACTCCTGCTTTGGTGGATTGTATATCTGTGTTCTTGAGCTAGCTATGGGGCGTGAGGAGCTCCAAAAAGCCGAATCCTTCCCCTGGTCGCCTCGGGCCTCCTTTTATAGAAAAAGGGGTTGCCACAGTGGCACACAGGAGGTGGAAAGGGTACAATGATGCGAGGTTATCCCTCGCATTACATGACAAGGCACATTTAATGCGTCTTGCTTAGGTGTCCTTGCTTTATCGGGGACGGGGGAGAAACCTGTCTCGTCCGTCGCTGCTCCTTCTTGTGTCGACACGCGCCCTGGCCAGCGACGCCTGTGATGCCACGTAGGTAGGCAGGCAGCTGAGGTGGCGCAGTGGTGGGTCTTCACGAAGATCTGCATGCTGCCACGCAGGTGCCTGCCCAGCTGGTTGGGTCGGCAGCTGCATGCGAACGGCGGTGGAGGTTTAGTCGGCGTGGGCCTGATGGTGGCCCTGCGGGTGTCCACGGTAAGGGCCTTGCCGGGGCCCCGACAAGGGTCTTGCCGGGGCGCCTGCTGTCATCCCCGGCAAGGCGCTTGCCGGGGGCCTTGTGGTCTTCCTCGGCTGGGATCCCGCCAAGGGTTATCGTCTCCTTAGTGCGTATCTAATCGTGAATGTCTTTACAAAGATCTGCATGCCACCATGGGGATGTCTCCCGAATCCTTGCCCTTTGGGGGCAGTGGACTCAAGGGTGATTTGCTCCGTAGGCGCGGGACGAGTCGCCGTGGCAAGGGTCTTGCCGGGGCTGCTAGAACTGTCTCCCGGCAAGGACCTTACCGGGGGAGTCCGCTTCGTCCCCTTTGCTCTTCGTGGTCTTGGCCTTGGCATTGTTCTAGTTCTCTTGAGCTTTGGTCTTACCCTGGCTCACCTCCGTTGCCTTGCCTGATGTGGTGGTGCCCGTGGCTCAAACTGCCCGTGCACAGTTATAGGGGTACAAAAAGTGTACCCCTCTTTTTGTACACTGACACACATTCACTTAGCAGAAAAAGCAACTTGAAGAATTAGCAATAAGTGAATGTTGTAGAGGACATAAAGTCTCTATATAAGTAGCCAATGAAGAAAAACGACGGAAAAGGTGAAGACAATGCAACGGTGAAGAAAATGAACAACTGAGGAATTTCAAAACAAAAAAACGAATTGAAGATTTTCAACTTTTGGTGGTGGCGTGACCCACCGTATAAGAATGATGATTTCAGACACCGCGTACAATTGTCGTAGGGTTCTGAGAATCAAATTCTTCGTTAATTTCTTCACATTTAGAGTGTTATTCTTCATTGATTGAAGAAAAACGTTTCTTCCTGTGTTGCACATCTAAGTCATCAATTTTGCATAAGTGTTAGGATGAGTGTCCTTTTCAAAGAACATTCGAAGATTCTAGGATATTTAGCTCACACCGCAACTTGCTAAATCTCTTCTCATCTAAGGGCTTAGTGAAGATATTGGCTAGCTATTCTTTAGTCTTCACATGCTCAATAGAGATGTCGCCCTTCAACACATGATCACGAAGAAAATGATGATGAATCTGAATGTGCTTTGTCTTTGAGTGCTGAACTGGGTTATGAGCAATCTTGATGGCACTCTCATTGTCACAGTAGAGTGGCACATTCTTCACGTTGACGCCGTAGTCCTTGAGAATTTGCTTCATCCATAGCAGTTGAGCATAGGAAGAACCAGCAGCAATGTACTCAGCTTTAGCAGTAGACAGTGATACACAGTTCTGTTTCTTCGAGGACCAACAGACCAAGGGTCGTCCTAGGAAATGGCATGTACCAGATGTTGACTTGCGGTCCACACGATCACCAGCATAGTCAGAGTCTGAATATCCAATGAGATCAAAAGCCGAGCCCTTGGGATACCATAATCCAAGTGTTGGTGTGTGAGCTAGATATCGAAGAATATGCTTCACATCCTTGTGGTGTGATTCCTTCGGTGTAGCTTGAAATCAGGCACACATGCAAACACTAAGCATAATATCTGGCCTAGATGCACATAAGTACAATAAAGAGCCAATAATGGAGAGGTATACCTTTTGATTGAAGTCAATACCATTTTCATCAGTGCATAGATGGTCATTTGTGGGCATAGGGATTTTGACTCCTTTGCAATCTTGCATACCGAATTTCCTCAGTACATCCTTGAGGTATTTCTCCTGAGATATGAATATTCTATTGCGCTGTTGACGAATCTGAAGACCTAAGAAGAATTTCAATTCTCCCATCATAGACATTTGATATTCTTCACTCATCATATAGGCAAATTCATCACAACGTTGGTCAGTACAACAAAAAATGATATCATCAACATAAATTTAGCACACAAACAGTTCACCATCATAAGATTTAGTGAAAAGAGTTGGGTCAAGTGAACCGGGTTTGAAGCCTTTCTTCATGAGGAATTCCTTCAAAGTATCATACCACGCCCGTGGGGCCTGCTTGAGGCCATAGAGGGCCTTATTGAGTCTCAAGACTTTGTCAGGATGCTTTGGATCTTCAAAACCTAGGGGCTGAGCAACATATACTTCTTCCTCAAGCTTACCATTGAGGAATGCACTTTTCACATCCATTTGATATAAGATGATATCATGATGGTTAGCATAAGCAAGTAATATGCGAATAGCTTCAAGTCTAGCAACAGGTGCAAAAGTTCATCGAAATCAATTCCTTCAACCTGTGTGTAGCCTTGAGCTACAAGCCGTGCCTTATTCCTCACTACAAGGCCATTTTCATCTTGCTTGTTGCGGTAGATCCACTTTGTGCCGATGATGTTGTGCTTGTGAGGATCTAGACGTTTGACCAGTTCCCAGACGTTGTTGAGCTTGAATTGATGTAATTCCTCTTGCATAGCTTGAATCCATTCAGGCTCCAGAAATGCTTCATCTACCTTAGTGGGCTCTGTGATAGAGAAGAAAGAAAAGTGCCCACAAAAGTTAGATAAATGTGAAGCTCTTGAGCGTGTGAGAGGACCTGGAATATTGATGTTGTTGATGATTTTCTCAATTTGCACTTCATTTGCAACGCGAGGATGAGCGGGTTGTCTTTGAGGAATTTGATCAACATTTTCTTCAGCACCATTTTCCTCAGGTGCATCAGCATGACATTCTTCATGTTCTCGAATGACTTCTTCAGTAGATTCTTCAGTAGGAATGACATCCTCAGTAGCCTTGAACTTAATAGATTCCTCAGGAGGTATTTCATCTGTCATAGGAGGTAGGTGCTCTCTTTGCGAGCCATTAGTTTCATCGAACCGCACATCTCCAGTTTCAACAACCTTGTGGTGATAGGTGTTGAAGACTCTGTAGGTGTGTGAGTCCTTACCATAACCGAGCGTAAAACCTTCATGTGCTTTCGGTGTAAATTTAGAATTGTGATGAGGATCTCTAACCCAACATTTAGCACCGAAGACTTTGAAATAACTCACATTGGGTTTCTTGTCAGTGAGGAGTTCATATGTAGTCTTCTTGAAGAATTTGTGAAGATATACCATGTTGATGATGTGGCACGCAGTATCAATTGCCTCAGGCCAAGAGCGAGGAGGTGTCTTGTACTCATCAAGCATAGTGCGGGCCATCTCAACAAGAGTCCTGTTCTTGCGCTCCAGGACGCCATTTTGCTAAGGAGTATAAGGAGCAGATAACTCATGAGTAATACCAAGTTCATCAAGATAGTCATCAAGACCAGTGTTTTTGAACTCAGTTCCATTATCACTTATGATGTGCTTGATCTTCACACCAAAGTTGGTTGAAGCCCTCGAGGAAAATCGTTTGAAGACTTCTTGCACTTCATTTTTGTAAGTGATGATATGCACCCATGTATATCGAGAATAATCATCAACAATGACAAAGCCATATAAAGATGCAGCATTAGTAAATGTGGCATAGTGAGTAGGGCCAAAGAGATCCATGTGAAGCAATTCAAATGGTCAAGTAGTAGTCATGATAGTCTTCGCTGGATGCTTGGCCTTGGTCATCTTTCCAGCTTCACAAGCTCCGCATAAGTGATCCTTGAGGAATTTGACATTTTCAATGCCAATGACATGCTTCTTCTTCGCGAGCGTGTGCAGATTCCTCATGCCAGCATGACCAAGTCGTCGATGCCATAGCCAGCCTTCTGAAGCTTTTGCAAGTAGACATGTAGCAGGTTGTGGTCCTATAGAGAAATCAATAATATACAGATCTCCTCTCCTAAAGCCTTCAAAGACTTTGGAATTGTCAGCTTCCATGATCACAACACAACGATACTTGCCAAATACAGCAACCATATCAAGATCACAAAGCATTGAGACAGACATGAGGTTGAACCCTAAGGACTCGACAAGCATGACTTTGTCCATGTGTCGATCCTTTGAGATTGCAACCTTACCTAAAAGTGCGTTATATCGACTAGAGGGGGGTGAATAGGCGATTTTTATGAATTCTTCACTGATGAATTTGCAGGTGAGGAAATTCCTTAGCAAAGAACTACTAGCAGCGGAATAAGTACTCAAAAGTAAACATAACAGAACACAAGCATAGTCATCATGATGAAATGAAGACAGGCACAGAGTGCAGGAAGCGTAAGCACAGGATAACACAAGATGAAGACAAACAGACTGAAGAAATTGAACTGAAGAAATTGAGAAAGTCTTCAGTCAAAGTCTTCAAACACAGATATGAACAATTGCACAACACAGTTATGAGGAAATGAATGAGTTGAGGAAATAGAACCAGTAGGCTTGGTGAAGACAATGATTTGGTAGACCAGTTCCAACTACTGTCTCAGTTGTACGTCTGGTTGGAGTGGCTGAGTATTTAAACTCGAGGACACACAGTCTCGGACACCCAGTCCTGAACACGCAACTCAGGACACCAAGTCCTCATTGTATTATCCTTGAGCTAAGGTCACACAGACCTCACCCAATCACTCGTGGTAAGTCTTCAGGCGACTTCCCAACCTTCACAAACTTGGTCACTCGGAGATCCACAATTCCTCTCGGATGCTCTAGACCATGACGCCTAACCGTCTGGAAGAAGCATAGTCTTCAAAGGTAACAAGCATCGAATCCACGCAGGATCAATCTCTTCAGTGATGCTCAATCACTTGGGGTTTGTAGGTGTTTGGGTTTGGGTTTTTCCTCACGTGATGATTTTCGCTCAAAGTCCTCGAAGGATGGGTTGCTCCCAAATGACAAGTGTCAGTTTCTCTCGGAGCAGCCAACCAGCTAGTGGTTGTAGGGGGCGGCTATTTATAGCCTAGGGAGCAGCCTGACATGATAAGACATAAATGCCCTTCAATTATATGACCGTTAGGTGGATAGATATTTTGGGACAGCTGGTGCATAGCACAGCAACGGGCAGAATTTTGAGTAGCAAAATCCTCAGGGCTATCATGTTCCTCACTGTGTAGGCAATCCGCACTGGCAAATTCCTAACTCCTCAGTCAGAACAAATTCCTCAGAGACCAGAAGAACTTCGTCTCTATCACTGAAGAATATGACTGGACTATATGAGATTTCCAATGGCTTCATTCGAAGGGATTGGTATGTGTAGGATTTTGAGTTGAGCATCACATGGAAATTTTTCCTTAGTATTTCCTCGACCCCCTTTAACAGTACGGTGTTTCCTATGACTCAATAAATAGAAAATGAAATTACGAAAACAAAAGTCTTCACACTTCATGTTCCTCGAATGAATACCAAGTCTTCAAGGTCACACCAATTTCTTCACTTTCGAAGTCTTCAGAAAGTCTTCAGAAATCCAAAGTCTTCAGTCGAAGAACTTCATTTTTAGGGGTCGACTTTCTCTCTAAAAATCAAACTCCTCGTAGACTTATAGATCTGTGTACACTCACAAACGCATTAGTCCCTTAACCTATAAGTCTTCAATACACCAAAATCACTAAGGGGCACTAGATGCACTTACAATCTCCCCCTTTTGGTGATTGATGACAATATAGGTTAAGTTTTCAACGGGGATAACCATATAAAGTGTAAATACTGATATTGAGGAATTTGATTGCAAGATATAGAAGAACTCCCCCTGAATATGTGCATGGTGATGTATTTGCTTTTGAAGCATTGCACACTTGAAGAGTAGAATCATGGAGATCTCCCCCTATATCTTGTAATTCATACACACATTTGACATATCACAGTGAAGAATTTGAAATGCATGATGAAATATGGTGACTGATGTAATTCAGCATGCGTGCCGTAGCATATATGAGGAATAAGCATGCGGAAAAACATATAAAAAGTATCAGAGAACCATCGGGTTTAAGTTTACAACTCGATCCAATAAAGTCTTAGAAGAACGAGAGTTGTAACTTAAGAAAACACCCATATAGAAAGACCCGCTTGAAGACTAACTCAAAATCCTCCCCCTTTGTCATCAAATGACCAAAAGGATCGAATATGAGGACTAACGCCTAAAAGTGCATTATATCGACTAGAGGAGGGGTGAATAGGTGATTTTTATGAAATTCTTCACTGAGGAATTTGCTAGTGAGGAAATTCCTTAGCGAATAACTACTAGCAGCGAAATAAGTACTCAAAAGTAAACATGACAGAATACAAGCATAGTCATCATGATGAAATGAAGACAGGCACAGAGTACAGGAAGCGTAATCACAGGATAACACAGGATGAAGACAAATAGACTGAAGAAATTAAACTGAGGAAATTGAGAAAGTCTTCAATCAAAGTCTTCAAACACAGATATGAACAAACACACAACACAGTTATGAGGAAATGAAAGAGTTGAGGAAATAGAACCAGTAAGCTTGGTGAAGACAATGATTTGGTAGACCAGTTCCAACTGCTGTCTCAGTTGTATGTCTGGTTGGAGCGGCTGAGTATTTAAACTTGAGGACACATAGTCCCGGACACCCAGTCCTGAACACGTAGCTCAGGACACCCAGTCCTCACCGTATTCTCCTTGAACTAAGTTCACACAGACCTCGTCCAATCACTCGTGGTAAGTCTTTAGGCGACTTCCAAACCTTCACAAACTTGGTCACTCGGCGATCCACAATTCCTCTTGGATGCTCTAAACCATGACGCCTAACCGTCTGGAAGAAGCATAGTCTTCAAAGGTAACAAGCGTCGGATCCACTCAGGATCAATCTCTTTAGTGATGCTCAGTCACTTGGGGTTTGTAGGTGTTTGGGGTTTGGGTTTTTGGTTTTTCCTCACTTGATGATTTTCGCTCAAAGTCCTCAGAGGATGGGTTGCTCTCAAATGACAGGTGTCAGTTTGTCTCGGAGCAGCCAACCAGCTAGTGGTTGTAGGGGGCGGCTATTTATAGCCTAGGGAGCAGCCCGACATGATAAGACATAAACGCCCTTCAATGATATGACCGTTAGGTGGATAGATATTTTGGGACAGCTGGCGCATAGCACAACAACGGTCGGAATTTTGAGTAGCAAAATCCTCAGGGCTATCATGTTCCTCACTGTGTAGGCAATCCGCACTGGCGAATTCCTAACTCCTCAGTCAGGACAAATTCCTCAGAGACTAGAAGAACTTCGTCTCTGTCGCTGAAGAAATTGACTGAACTGTATGAGATTTCCAATGGCTTGTGACACCCCCGATTCAATCGTACACTAATCATGCACACAAATGTGTACGATCAAGATCAGGGACTCACGGGAAGATATCACAACACAACTCTAAAACATAAAATATGTCATACAAGCATCATAATACAAGCCAGGGGCCTCGAGGGCTCGAATACAAGTGCTCGATCATAGACGAGTCAGCGGAAGCAACAATATCTGAGTACAGACATAAGTTAAACAAGTTTGCCTTAAGAAGGCTAGCACAAACTGGGATACAGATCGAAAGAGGCGCAGGCCTCCTGCCTGGGATCCTCCTAAACTACTCCCGGTCGTCATCAGCGGGCAGCACGTAGTAGTAGGCACCTCCAGTGTAGTAGGGGTCATCGTCGACGGTGGCGTCTGGCTCCTGGACTCCAGCCTCTGGTTGCGACAACCAGAAAGAAAGGAAAAGGGAAAAGGGGAAAGAAAGCAACCGTGAGTACTCATCCAAAGTACTCGCAAGCAAGGAACTACACTACATATGCATGGGTATATGTGTAAGGAGGCCATATCAGTGGACTGAACTGCAGAATGCCAGAATAAGAGGGGGATAGCTAATCCTGTCGAAGACTACGCTTCTCGCCGCCACCGTCTTGCATCAAGTAGAAGAGAGTAGATTGAAGTCCTCCAAGTAGCATCTCCAAGTAGCATCTCCAAATAGCATCTCATAGCATAATCCTACCCGGCGATCCCCTCCTCATATCCCTGAGGTAGAGCGACCACCGGTTATATCTGGCACTTGGAAGGGTGTGTTTTATTAAGTATCCGGTTCTAGTTGTCATAAGGTCAAGGTACAACTCCAAGTCGTCCTGTTACCGAAGATCACGGCTATTCGAATAGATTAACTTCCCTGCAGGGGTGCACCACATAGCCCAACACGCTTGATCCCATTTGGCCGGACACACTTTCCTGGGTCATGCCCGGCCTCGGAAGATCAACACGTCGCAGCCCCACCTAGGCTCAACAGAGAGGCCAGCACGCCGGTCTAAACCTAAGCGCACAGGGGTCTGGGCCCATCGCCCATAGCACACCTGCATGTTGCGTGGGCGGCCGGAAGCAGAACTAGCCCCCTTAATACAAGAGCAGGCTTACATTCCAATCCGGCGCGCGTCGCTCCGTCGCTGACGTCTGAAGTGCTTCGGCTGATACCACGACGTCGGGATACCCATAAATACTCCCGCGTAGATGGTTAGTTCGTATAGGCCAGTAGCCAGACTCAGATCAAATACCAAGATCTCGTTAAGCGTGTTAAGTATCCGCGAATGCCGAACAAGGCCAGGCCCACCTGTCTCCTAGGTGGTCTCAACCTGCCCTGTCGCTCCGCCACAAAGTAACAGTCGGGGGCCGTCGGGAACTCAGGCCCACCACTACCTGGATGGAGCCACCTGCCCCTTCAGCCCCCATCGTCAGAATCACTTGCGGGTACTCAATGAGCTGACCCGACTTTAGTCACCATCTGTATAGTATGTATGTATGTATAGTATATACCCGTGATCACCTCCCAAGTGATCACGGCCCGATAGTATAGCAAGGCAGACTGACAAGAATGTAGGGCCAATGATGATAAACTAGCATCCTATACTAAGCATTTAGGATTGCAGGTAAGGTATCAACAGATGTAGCGACAATGTCAGGCTATGCATCAGAATAGGATTAAC
>NC_041392.1:263954213-263960633 GCF_002162155.2 Triticum dicoccoides
TGCAGCGGCGGGGCGGTGCGTGGTCGCCGTCGGCGCATCGAGGTTGAGCCCCTCCTCGATCCAGATGGGATCGGGAGGAGGGGGAGAGGGAGAGGCGAGTGGGGGGATCGGGGGAGCAGTGGGGGTTAGGGTTTCGGTCAGTGGACCGAGGGGATTAAGTGGGGTGGCCGGCTGGGCCAAGGGGGAGCTGGGCCGGCCTGGCAGGTCGTGGCCCAGTTGGGCCGGTGGCCTGCTGGGCCGGAGCCCCGAGGGGGTTTCTTTTCCTTTTTTTTTCATTTGTTTTCTGTTTTAGTTCATTTAAAAGTATTTAGGCAATTTATAAAAAAATGTGTTTACTGCACTATAATTACCTATGCCACTTTTGGCACAGCCCGAACATTTTTGTTTAATATTTTGAAAACTTTTGTCGTTGATTGATTTTGTATTTGAAATTCGAACCGGTTTTTGAACTAACCCGAGATTAACTACAGTGACAAAGGTGACGTGGCATCATTAGTGGGGATTACTGTAGCTTAAATTACCCGGGCGTCACAATTCTCCTCCACTACAAGAAATCTCGTCCCGAGATTTAAGAGGGGAGCAAGGGGGAAAGGTCTGGTTACGATAATCTAACGGATCTTCTCGAAGAAGTTAATCCCTTTCGTTGATGTCTTCAATCCTTTATTCCGATGCATCATGATAAACTGGTCATCATTTCTTCGGGAACTCCATCGTACTTACGAAAGATAAGGGCCAGCTCACTACGACATAAAGCTTTTAAGGGAAACAATCTGGGGCTAACCCATGAATTAGTATAAGATTATCTCTCGAGTTGAACATATGAAATACCTCGAGAGTAAGGTACGAAGGTACCATAATAGGCTCCAAGCGGGTGAGAAAGGGGTTCAGAGTAGCGAGAGTAAGTATCGCGTCTGATACCAGAATAGATCACTATGACGGTGGCCCGTGAATTACATACGAGTCCACGCGGGAGGAATAACTTTGGGAACAGGGGGTGTACAGGAGAGTCTGGTTCCGATCCTGTGGAACTGTGGGTTATGGGCCCACCATGTGGTTAAAGGTAGAAAGGTTGGTGACATCTTGCACGATCATGTAAGCTAGGCATGTCAGAGGAGAGTCTGAGGGTCATGTCGGCAACAACATAGGTACCAAGGGCGAGGGTCGAAGAGAACCATTTTCCTGCTCGTTGAACGAGGCGGACCAATAGGCAAGGTTCTCGTCCATCGGTGGTTACCGGAATGTCATCAACAATAGTAATAGGGTCTTACTTACAGAGTGGTACAACGAGGTGCTTACCTAAGTAGGGGATTATCACTGCTTAGATTATATAGGTCACAAGAAGGGTCAAACAGACCCATGGAAAGGAAAATGTGATCATTAGGTTAAACAGAACAATGGAAAGGAAAAATGTGTTTAAACACATATTTCGGGGGTATATCCTTCCCAAGGATAAGCAGAGCATGATATCCATGACAGGATATAATGTGGAAAACCCTTTAGGTAAGGGGAGAGAAATTTCATGACATTACCCATACAACGGTGTTCGGATAATTGAGCAAGAAACATTTAGCATTGGGCTTCGGATGTTCTTGTTGAAAATCAGAGTATCGCAGACATGCTTCGAGATAGCATTGACATGGTCTTCATGTGAAGATCAGACTTTGGAAACACGAAGGATCCATCAGGAATAACTTGTAGAATAAGTCTTACAATTTCCTCATGGATGAACGGATAACCTTGCTGAAAAGGAATCTATAAGGATAGGTCCTCCAGCCGGGGGGGGGGGGGGGCTAGGCATGACATCAGGTTACCGGGTCACCAAAGGATCAACATTGTCCCAACCATCATATCTGACCGAGATTCATATCCAATTGGTGTCATGATACCTCAGGCTCGGGGGGTCCGAGAGGAAAAGGTGCAACACAAATCGACGAAATGACATTGCAAGATTCTCGAGAAATGAACTATGGGAGCGGGTTTCTGAAGCAATAGTTCATCATTAAACCAAGGAGGGGATGAGAAGGTGGCTGATGGGCTCAGCGACAATTCATCGAGAATTCCAAACGGATGGATTTCCACGATAATGTGAACAAGAAGATGACATTTGTCAGCTCAAATGGTATAATGATGTATGCTCGAGGAAAACATACACAATTAAACATTGGTTGAAAGGTGCACCCGAAATATGGGCTGGGTTGCACGACCAACGTCGGAATGGTGATTCAATAATCAATAGTCTAAGAATTTCACTTCAAAGCAAGAGGCTTGCTAGAAGTTTTGAATTCACACGTCATAGCTCAATTGTCGGTATTCCGGTTGAAAACAATACGGGGGCCAAGGAATGAACGAAGATGGCAAGAAGTATTATGATATCAAGAATTCTTAAGAGGTGGTGAAATTCTCACCACATTCTTGACAAAAAGAGATGGTAATACTTCCGAGGTAAGGAAGATCAACTGCTGGGTAGCAGGGATCTCAAGGTTTACACAAAACACGAACAAGTTGTGTTGAACGGAAGGCAATAAAGTGGTCGATGAGAACAGGAATCATCGAGGGGCAAGGATGGTATGACCCATCATGAATTCAATTGAATTCCTGGAAGAGCTCATAAGGTTGATGATGATCACGACACAATTGTCGAGAGATTTCATGCAGATGTAGTCAACCAGCGACGACATCAAGTCAAAGGAATGATGAAGCAAGAGGTTATTGGAACCACAGTTACGACACAAACTCGAACTCAAGCTTGTTGTTTAAGGTGAAATGATATGACGATGAGGATCGACGTAAGGTTAGTTCATCGTCGAAGATTGGTGCTCCGAGAATAAGGACTAGGTAGCACAGTTAGAATCGTCACGACAATGATATAGCCAAACAGGCTAGGAATGGCGTGATCGGGTACAAACTCGTACTTATAGAAGCTTACTGAAGAGTTGTTGAACCGTAGAGTGGACTCGGTTCAGTTATCGGTGTCTTTGAGTGTATAATAACTCAGAGCCCGTGAAAAATTGGAATCAGTGGGAAGGTAGCACTTGATGAATAACTCCTAAGAAGTTATGCAGTTCCATGATAATCTGGAGATACCAGGGGGTAATACTCGATGACAGATCAAAGTAGAGGTTGGACTGGTGTATTGATCCATAAAAGACAAGTGATTAAACTTGCCTGAGAAATGAGATCAAAGAGAAAATATGGTCGGAACCACGATTGAAAAAAAAAGGCCAGATCCCAGATATAAGATGAACTTATACCAAGGGAATAATTAATTTTTAAAAGAAGCTTCGATGAGAAGATCTACATCGTGTCTATGGGCATGAACACAAAGTTCAAGGTCGACTCCCACTTCTTCAATGTATAATCTTCCATTCACTTCTCGCTTTGATAAAGGCTTTAGTGTTGAAAGTTTTACCTGGCGAAATAAGAGATGAGTATGACTCGTGAAATCTTCCGAGTTCACACTTATTAAGGAAGGCATAGGTTCAACCCATCCGGGCATCTTACGAACATATACCACAAACCTCGCGGTAATTAATACAAGCTCGAAAGTAGAGCATTGTTGGTCAAGCAGAGGATACAATGTACCAAAGGCATTATGTATCAGGGGAAAGGGCTCACAAGGTGATTAATTATGAAGGACATAAAATCCAACAAAGGAACCGATGGTCCACAACGGAGCTGGTGTGGGTATTGGTACTCTATCAAAGGAAGAAGGAATGCAAGTGCACCGGATTATAGAAACAACTGAATAACTCAATTGTCAAATGCAAAGGAATTATGATTCCCAAATCAAGGGATCAGAAGCAATGCTCTGATTAGGGGTGGATAAGTTGATTAGCCTTAGGGTACAATCGAAGACAATTGGATTGGTCGAGAACCAATTCCAGTTAAAAGAATGGAAGCTCAGCCGGAAAGGTAATTTATAAGGATCAATGATGATTGCGTGTATTCGCAACATATTGAGTCAACAGACTCAAAATGATAATGACAATGAATGTCAATAAGATTTCTATACTTATGGGATTAATCATAATGAAAGCAAACAAGAAATTCCAGAGCAATAGGTTGCTGAGGATTTTCGGAATATCGGGTGGTATTTCGAAGACTTTTGTGTAACTCATGAACAACTGGGGGATGGGCGGATACTCGATAAATGCGAGAATTCACCGTAGGGGTATTCAAGTGACAAGAACAGCAAGGCAGTAAGCTCAAGGGATTATCGAAACCACGACGAGTTTTTCAGGGTATCTTGTAATAACAAGAACAATGGGGAATGATCGTAAGAATGGCAAGTGTAAGTAGTTATCCATAAGGATTTATCGGTGGTCGGGAATAGCAAAAGTGTTGGGCACAAAGTCTCGAGAGAATATCAAAGAGTATCTCCGAAATCTTCTGGTGCAGTCGGTGACCATCTGGACTGAAGGGGCTCTCCGGGAGAAAGTATTTTCGAGAACCTAAAGTTAGTTTTTAGTAAAAATCGTTTAACCCGAATAGAAGAGGGTTCAGAATCCCAGAGTAAAGGTCGAGGAATAAAAGATCCTAATACCTCCCGATGGCGACGTGGGCCCATGGGCCACACAGCCATGTTAGTAAAAGTTTTTCAACGACTAGACTCGACTTCGGCCAAGGAGTTGGAAAGGGGATTCCTACAGGCAGTCGGCTCTGATACCAACTTGTGACGCCCCCGATTCAATCGTACACTAATCATGCACGCAAATGTGTACGATCAAGATCAGGGACTCACGGGAAGATATCACAACACAACTCTAAAACATAAAATATGTCATACAAGCATCATAATACAAGCCAGGGGCCTCGAGGGCTCGAATACAAGTGCTCGATCATAGACGAGTCAGCGGAAGCAACAATATCTGAGTACAGACATAAGTTAAACAAGTTTGCCTTAAGAAGGCTAGCACAAACTGGGATACAGATCGAAAGAGGCGCAGGCCTCCTGCCTGGGATCCTCCTAAACTACTCCCGGTCGTCATCAGCGGGCAACACGTAGTAGTAGGCACCTCCAGTGTAGTAGGGGTCGTCGTCGACGGTGGCGTCTGGCTCCTGGACTCCAGCCTCTGGTTGCGACAACCAGAAAGAAAGGAAAAGGGAAAAGGGGAAAGAAAGCAACCGTGAGTACTCATCCAAAGTACTCGCAAGCAAGGAACTACACTACATATGCATGGGTATATGTGTAAGGAGGCCATATCAGTGGACTGAACTGCAGAATGCCAGAATAAGAGGGGGGTAGCTAATCCTGTCGAAGACTACGCTTCTCGCCGCCACCGTCTTGCATCAAGTAGAAGAGAGTAGATTGAAGTCCTCCAAGTAGCATCTCCAAGTAGCATCTCCAAATAGCATCTCATAGCATAATCCTACCCGGCGATCCCCTCCTCATATCCCTGAGGTAGAGCGACCACCGGTTATATCTGGCACTTGGAAGGGTGTGTTTTATTAAGTATCCGGTTCTAGTTGTCATAAGGTCAAGGTACAACTCCAAGTCGTCCTGTTACCGAAGATCACGGCTATTCGAATAGATTAACTTCCCTGCAGGGGTGCACCACATAGCCCAACACGCTTGATCCCATTTGGCCGGACACACTTTCCTGGGTCATGCCCGGCCTCGGAAGATCAACACGTCGCAGCCCCACCTAGGCTCAACAGAGAGGCCAGCACGCCGGTCTAAACCTAAGCGCACAGGGGTCTGGGCCCATCGCCCATAGCACACCTGCACGTTGCGTGGGCGGCCGGAAGCAGAACTAGCCCCCTTAATACAAGAGCAGGCTTACGTTCCAATCCGGCGCGCGCCGCTCCGTCGCTGACGTCTGAAGTGCTTCGGCTGATACCACGACGTCGGGATACCCATAAATACTCCCGCGTAGATGGTTAGTGTGTATAGGCCAGTAGCCAGACTCAGATCAAATACCAAGATCTCGTTAAGCGTGTTAAGTATCCGCGAATGCCGAACAAGGCCAGGCCCACCTGTCTCCTAGGTGGTCTCAACCTGCCCTGTCGCTCCGCCACAAAGTAACAGTCGGGGGCCGTCGGGAACTCAGGCCCACCACTACCTGGATGGAGCCACCTGCCCCTTCAGCCCCCATCGTCAGAATCACTTGCGGGTACTCAATGAGCTGACCCGACTTTAGTCACCATCTGTATAGTATGTATGTATAGTATAGTATATACCCGTGATCACCTCCCAAGTGATCACGGCCCGATAGTATAGCAAGGCAGACTGACAAGAATGTAGATAAACTAGCATCCTATACTAAGCATTTAGGATTGCAGGTAAGG
This sequence comes from Triticum dicoccoides, assembly GCF_002162155.2. NCBI lineage: Eukaryota > Viridiplantae > Streptophyta > Magnoliopsida > Poales > Poaceae > Triticum > Triticum dicoccoides. Next base: position 263,960,502 of record NC_041392.1, read on the forward strand.
TATCAACAGATGTAGCGACAATGTCAGGCTATGCATCAGAATAGGATTAACGAAAGCAGTAACATGCTACACTACTCTAATGCAAGCAGTATAGAGGAGAATAGGCGATATCTGGTGATCAAGGGGGGGGGG
>NC_041392.1:263962187-264001983 GCF_002162155.2 Triticum dicoccoides
AGACGTCGCTGATGCGACGGGCACGCGGGCACGTCGCGCGCACGACACGGGCACGAGGGGGGGAAGGTCAGGGGCGGAGCGGCTCGTGCTAGTGCGCGGGGACGAGCGAGAGGCGGCGCCGGTCAAAGGGGGAAGAGAGGGGGGAGGCGGGCCTCACGTTCGAGTAGAGACCAGGGGGCGGTGAGGCTCGAGGTAGCCGTTGTGGAGGAGGACGAGGACGACCGACGGAGACGAGGAGGAGATCCGGCGAGGACGCTTCCGGCGAGGGGCGTTCCAAGCGACGGTGACGGGATCCGTGGGCGACGGGGCGGCGTTCGCCGGGGTTGGTGCAGAGGCGGGAGGGCGTCGCGACGAAGGGGGCGAGGCCTCGGTGGTGGGGTGGCGCCGGGGAAGGCGCCGGTGTCGGGGCGGTTGTGCAGCGGCGGGGCGGTGCGTGGTCGCCGTCGGCGCATCGAGGTTGAGCCCCTCCTCGATCCAGATGGGATCGGGAGGAGGGGGAGAGGGAGAGGCGAGTGGGGGGATCGGGGGAGCAGTGGGGGTTAGGGTTTCGGTCAGTGGACCGAGGGGATTAAGTGGGGTGGCCGGCTGGGCCAAGGGGGAGCTGGGCCGGCCTGGCAGGTCGTGGCCCAGTTGGGCCGGTGGCCTGCTGGGCCGGAGCCCCGAGGGGGTTTCTTTTCCTTTTTTTTCATTTGTTTTCTGTTTTAGTTCATTTAAAAGTATTTAGGCAATTTATAAAAAAAATGTGTTTACTGCACTATAATTACCTATGCCACTTTTGGCACAGCCCGAACATTTTTCTTTAATATTTTGAAAACTTTTGTCGTTCGATTGATTTTGTATTTGAAATTCGAACCGGTTTTTGAACTAACCTGAGATTAACTACAGTGTCAAAGGTGACGTGGCATCATTAGTGGGGATTACTGTAGCTTAAATTACCCGGGCGTCACATGGCTTCACTCGAAGGGATTGGTAGGTGTAGGATTTTGAGTTGAGCATCACATGGAAATTTTTCCTTAGTATTTCCTCGACCCCCTTTAACAGTACGGTGTTTCCTATGACTCAAGAAAGAGAGAAACAAAACTATGAAAACGAAAGTCTTCAAGCTTCATATTCCTCGCATGAATATAAAGTCTTCACGGACACACCAATTTCTTCACTTTCAAAGTCTTCATGAAAGTCTTCAGAAATACCAAAATCTTCAGTCGAAGATATTCATTTTTAGGGGTCGACTTTTCCTGTAAATATCAAACTCCTCATAGACTTATAGACCTGTGTACACTCACAAACGCATTAGTCCCTTAACCTATAAGTCTTCAATACACCAAAATTACTAAGGGGCACTAGATGCACTTACAATCTCCCCCTTTTTGGTGATTGATGACAATATAGCTTAAGTTTTCAATGGGGATAAACATATGAAGTGTAACTACTGATATTTAGGAATTTGACTGCAAGATATAGAAGAACTCCCCCTGAAGATGTGCATAGTGAGGAATTTGCCTTTGAAGCAATGCACACTTGAAGAGTTGAATCATGGAGATCTCCCCTATATCTTGTAATTCATACACGCATTTAACATATAATTTGAAGAATTTGAAATGCATGATGAAATATGGTGCCTGATGAAATTCAGCATGCGTGCAATAATATTAACGAGGAATAAGCATGCAGAATAGTGCATCAAAAAGTATCAGAGCACAGTGCATCAAAAGTATCAGAGCACCATCGGGTTTAAGATTACAACTCGATCCAATAAAGTTTCAGAAGAACGAGAGTTGTAACTTAGCAAATAAAAAACGCCCATATAGTAGACCCGCTTGAAGACTAACTCATATTTCTCCCCCTTTGTCATCGAATGACCAAAAGGATCGAAAATGAGGACTAACGCCCCTGAAGATAATCATGTTGATGAAGGAGCGCCAGTGTTGTTGGGGTCGTTTGTTGATGTAGGGCCTGCCGCAGTGTCGTCCAAATCTTCATGTTCATCAGTGTCACGCGATGAAGAAAATGAGCTGGCCACCAGAGAAGGAACTTGGACCTTCTTGAATTTCTTCGATGGAGGTGCAGACCAGTCAAAATCTTCTTTGAGACCCATGTTCTTCAGATCTTCTTCACCATATAGATGTGGCAGGATTGCCCAGGTGCGATCGAAGACTTGACGGAGGTAGTAGTGGTTTTTCTTCACTGCATTGTGTGTGGCAGTCATGTTGTGAAGAAGTGAACCAAACTGACGCTTAACCCATTTGTGATTTCGATCCACCTTCTGGTGAAGACTAAGCAGAAGTTCACAGCCAGTCATCACGCACTGAGCAGTGGCTTGAGGAGTGGACTTAGGTGCATTGGCAGAGTCATGTGTGGCAGAGTCATCATTGGTGGAATAAGATGCAGCTTTGTGAAATTGATGATCCAATGGACGAATGCCTTCATCTATTACAGCTGGTGCCTTGCCCTTTCCATCAACTGAGGAATATGTCTGCTTGAGGACTTCGATTGGGGGCAGGTAGCTGAGGTGATTTTGGAAATCAGCTTTGTAGTTGAGTGAAGACCTTGTCCTAAGGAATCTCATAATCCAAGGTGCATAAGGCTTCAGCTCAAACGGAGACAGTGCAACATTGGCCATAGTCCTCATGAAGAAATCGTGATAATTGACAGGAATGCCATGAACGATGTTGAATACCAGATTCTTCATGATGCCAACAATTTCCTTATCAGATGAGTCGTGGCCTTTGATGGGACTGATTGTCCTTGTAAGAATACGATAGATAGTTCTGGGCACGTACAACAATTCCTTCACGAGGAATTTGGTTCGTGGTGCCTGACCTGGTTTCAAAGGCTTCATCAGCACCTGCATGTAATGATGTGTGAGCTCAGGTTCACTGTAGATGCAGCGAGCTTCTTCAAGGGGAGGACTGAGTGGTAGAGCACGAAGCAATTCAGAGGTTGGTGCAGTGTAGTGAGTGTTTTCAGACATCCAGTCCAGCACCCATGAATTCACATCTTCAACATCTCTGGTGATGTGCAGCGTTGCATAGAATTGAAGAATCAGTTCTTCATTCCAATCGCAGATGTCAGAGCAAAAGTTGAGCAGTCCAGCGTTGTGAAGAACACTGAGGACTGGTGTGAAGCATGGCAGAGATTCCATATCCACGTGAGGAATATGCTCATGGTAGAAGATTTTATCCTTGTTGAACAGCACTAAGGAATAGAAATTTGCTTGACTGGCAGTCCAGAACGCCTCTTCCTAATGCGAGCAGAGTCATATGGGTTGTAATCTTCGAAGAATACGTGCTCGCCGAAGAAATTATCAGCCTTGAACTTTTGCTTGCGTGAGAATGTATCCTTTGGCTTCGGCAGAGGAGTGTCAGTGAGTTGCATCACGACCTCAGGAATCTCAATCGCAGGTTCTTCAGGCTGAGGAATTTCTGGTTCCTCCTCAGTGGTAGTCTGCGTCGTTGGTTGTTCAGCAGCAGCAGTTTCTTCAGTGCTAGTGGCTGGAATTTCCTCATGGACAGATGTAGTGGGATGAGTTTCTTCAGAGCCCATGTGAACAGTTTGTGTGGGGCACTGAGGAATTTGCTGTAGAGGGGTGAACATTGGAGAGTTTGGATGTTGACTTTCCCAGAATTCATCACTGATTACGGGTGTGGAGCAGCCAATGTCCACATCTTCATCTTCCATTTCTTCAACGCCAGCCTCTTTAGCTGTGAACTAAAGCATAGGCGAGGAGATGATAGGTGTTGAAGGGATCGCATTCACTTCAATTTCTTCATCCAACGGTTCAGACGAAGCAGCAGAAGGAGTTTCTTCATCAGATCCGCTGGGGATCACATATTCTTCATCAAAAGGAAGAAGGTCCTTTGATGGCTTGGTTGAGATGGGAATAGCATCAATCAAATTTGCAAACGAACTTGTCATAGGCTTCATTTTCTTCGGAGCTGAAGAATCTGAAGCAGCTGATGCTTTCCTTTTCTTCACTGCAGCATGCTCTGCAGCCTTGGTCTTCTTCACATCTGATGCAGATGGAAGGATTGGAGTTGAAGTTGGTGCAGGAGCAGCTGAGGAATCTGGTTGATTTTCTTCAGGCACAACTGATGCAGTTGCCCTGAGTTCTTCAGTTTCTTCAGGCACACCACTAGTGGGTGCCCTGGCAATTTCTTCAGCGGCTGGAATGCAGTCATCAGCCCTGGAACTCACATTATCTTCAGCAGCCTGATTGTCATCAGCGGTGCTGACATTTTCTTCAGTAGGCTGAGCAGATGCTTCAGCCTGAGGAATTTCCTGTTGTGTTGGGGTGCAACATTGGAAGTGAAGTTATTCGCAAGTTTCACAAAACGAACCATGGCTCCAAGCCAATCAGAGCGATATGCGTCAAAGTTATCACTGAGTTTTTTAATCTCAGTCTGAATAGTGACAAGTTCTTCAGTTGTCATAGAGACAACGTTTTTCTTCAGATAGCGCTCTTTCTTGTACTGCGCTTTCTTGATCTGCCTGGCCTTCTCAAATTTCCACTTTTGTTCTTGAATGAAGTGGGTCAGCATGTGACTCTGGCCAGGAGTCAGCTTGAAGTCAGGCAAGGGAGTGTTGGGGTCCTTGTGCCAATCATCAATGTAGTCGAGTATCAGCTTGGGATCCAAAAGCAGTGGCACTTCTGATCCTTTGGCTCTAGCGGCCCTGACTTGCCTGTCTTTGATGATTTCTGCAAGTTCATCATCATCAGCTTCGTCTTCATCAGACGGCACTTGGAAAGCGACTTGCTTCTTTTGAGGACTTGGGCGAGGACCTCGTCCAGCAGTGGCCTTTGTCTTCAGCAATGAGGGGCCAACTGAGAAACTTGGTGCAGCTGAGGAACTAGCTGAGACACCTGAGGCAATGGAGATGCCGGCAGTCCTTTGGCATGATGCGAGATGCACAGGTGCTGAGGATTTGGTCGGAACAGCTGAAGGCTTTGGCGGAGGAGCTGAGGACTTTGGAGGAACAGGAGCAGCATGAGGAATCGGCCGTGAGGGCTTTGATGATTCTGGCCGTGAGGGCATTGCTGAGGTACTTGGCCTGCGTGCAGGCTTCTTGGACATAGCCTTCTTTGGCTTGACAGCAGAGGCCTCAGCAGAGGCAGAGTCTTCATTGAATTTCCTCACTGCTTCTCTAGCTTGCTTAGCTAACTTGGTTTGGCGCTTGGCCCATTCATCAGGATAGTCCTCACCGTGCTTGAGGCTGGTGGGATCTGCTATTTGCCAGGTGCCAATGGAGCTCGTGGGCATGGAGGATTGAGTGCAAACTTCTTCATGTACTTAGGAGTGACATATCTGTACTCCCTCCATTCTCTTGCCCATCTCCTCTCTATCCTCTGTTTGTGCACTTTGCGCTCATTCTTGGTTTCTTCAGTAGGTGTGCAGTACCCAGCATATATGTCATCAGGGATTTCAAACACTGTATTTACCTCAGGCCTCTTTCCTCCTTTCTGTGGCCTTTTACCATCAGCCATTTTCTTCAGTTGAGGAATTTGAACAATCGAATTCTCTGAAGAAGTATGCAACTTTTCTTCGAGGAACGCTGCAAATGAGTTAAGTTGATGAGAACCTAGTGATTCAGCAGCTGACATGTGTACCTGTGAACAGAGTATAGTTGCGAGGAATTTGGAGAGGTCATATGCGTTCTCAGAAGGTTTTTCAATAAGAACAAGTTGGAGGAATTTGACCAGATGAGTCTTGAAGATTTTCACTAAGCGTTCTTTGTCTTAGGTTCCAGAGTTGTATAGATCGAGGATCCACACAATTGAGGAATCTTAAAGAAAAATGATGCTTAGAGAAACGAATCAAGAATAGATGACTTGTGAGGTGTTCAGTGTGTGAAGATATGAAGAAAAACATCTTTGAAGATATTGGTAGATAATCATCCGAATCAACGAGGGCAGTAAAAGTAACTTTTAATTACCCTAGATGAAGAACATGACGAACTGGAGTGAGGAGATGTGAAGTTTGTCTGTGCAGATCTTCCACGCCCTAACTAGGCGGAGGAAGACGGCTACGGCGGCGGCGGAGTGAAGATGTCCGCGGTCGGCGCGAGTACGTCGGCGACAAGGTCGAGGCAGTGAAGCTCTTCCTCACCGGCGGCGATGAAGTAGCGGCGGCACTAGGGTTTGAGAAGCTCGAGCTGGAGAGAGAGGTCGAGCGGAGTAAAAGAAGTAAGGAAGGGAAGGAGGGGTATTTATAGCCACGGTGAAAAACTGCTCGCCTGAAGAAATTGGACGAACGTGCCCCTGACCCTTCTCATTCGCATGACATGTGTCACCCACGTAGTGAGAGGTGGAGATCGTGTTAGATCGTGGGTGAGTGGATAAGTGTATCGTGGGATGCGGAACGGTTTGAGCGGCAAAGCCGAAAATTTATATAAGATTGGTTTTAAAGTTCCGTTCGCAATTTCTTCAGCTGACAAGGACACAGTGAAGATTTTCAACGAGTTTCAAATAGAACGCACATGAAGAATTTGTGAACAGATTGGGTTGAGTATAGCATAGAGGGGAAGGGTTCGATCACATTCACTTAGCAGAAAACCAACTTGAAGAAATAGCAATAAGTGAATGCTGTAGAGGACATAAACTCATATATATATATATATATATATATATATATATATATATATATATATATATATATATCCAATGAAGAAAAACGACGGAACCAGTGAAGACTATGCAAAGTTGAAGAATATAAATAATTTGAGGAATTTCAACTTTTGATGGTAGCGTGACCCACCGTATAAGAATGATGACTTCAGACACCGCGTACAATTATCGTAGGGTTCTGAGAATCAAATTCTTCATTAATTTCTTCACACTAAGAGTGTCATTCTTCATTGATTGAAGAAAAACGTTTCTTCATGTGTTGCACATCTAAGTCATCAATTTTGCATAAGTGTTAGGATGAGTGTCCTTTTCAAAGAACATTCAAAGATTCTAGGATATTTAGCTCACACCGCAACTTGCTAAATCTCTTCTCATCCAAGGTCTTTGTGAAGATATCGGCTAGCTGTTCTTCAGTCTTCACATGCTCAATAGAAATGTCGCCCTTCAACACATGATCACGAAGAAAATGATGACGAATCTGAATGTGCTTTGTCTTCGAGTGCTGAACTGGGTTGTGAGCAATCTTGATGGCACTCTCATTGTCACAGAGGAGAGGCACATTCTTCATGTTGACGCCGTAGTCCTTGAGAGTTTGCTTCATCCATAGCAATTGGGCACAGCAAGAACCAGCGGCAATGTACTCAGCTTCAGCAGTAGATAGTGATACACAGTTCTGTTTCTTCGAGGACCAACAGACCAAAGATCGTCTGAGGAAATGACATGTACCAGATGTTGACTTGCGATCCACACGATCACCAGCATAGTCAGAGTCAGAATATCCAACAAGATCAAAAGCCGAGCCTTTGGGGTACCATAATCCAAGTGTTGGTGTGTGAGCTAGATGTCGAAGAATATGCTTCACAGCCTTATGGTGTGATTCCTTCGGTGTAGCTTGAAATCGGGCACACATGTAAACACTAAGCATTATATCTGGCCTAGATGCACATAAGTACAATAAAGAACCAATCATGGAGCGGTGTACCTTATGATCAAAGTCAATACCATTTTCATCAGTGCACAGATGGCCATTTGTGGGCATAGGAATTTTGACGCCTTTGCAATCCTGCATGCCGAATTTCCTTAGTACATCCTTGAGGTATTTCTCCTGAGATATGAATATGCCATTGCATTGTTGACGAATCTGAAGACCTAAGAAGAATTTCAACTCTCCCATCCTAGACATTTGATATTCTTCACTCATCATATAGGCAAATTCATCACTATAACGTTGGTTAGTAAAGCCAAAGATAATATCATCTACATATATTTGGCACACAAACAGTTCACCATCATAAGTTTTAGTGAAAAGAGTAGGGTCGAGTGAACCGGGTTTGAAGCCTTTCTTCATGAGGAGTTCCTTCAATGTATCATACCAAGCCCATGGGGCCTGCTTGAGGCCATAGAGGGCCTTGTTGAGTCTGAAGACTTTGTCAGGATTCTTTGGATCTTGAAAACCTGGGGGTTGAGCAACATATACTTCTTCCTCAAGCTTACCATTGAGGAATGCACTTTTCACATCCATTTGATATAAAGTGATATCATGATGGTTAGCACAAGCAAGTAATATGCGAATAGCCTCAAGTCTAGCAACAGGTGCAAAAGTTTCATCGAAATCAATTCCTTCAACCTGTGTGTAGCCTTGAGCTACAAGCCGTGCCTTATTCCTCACCACAAGGCCATTTTCATCTTGCTTGTTGCGGTAGATCCACTTTGTGCCGATGATATTGTGCTTGCGAGGATCTGGACGTTTGACCAGTTCCCAGACATTGTTGAGCTTGAACTGATGTAATTCTTCTTGCATGGCCTGAATCCACTCAGGCTCCAGAAATGCTTCATCTATCTTAGTGGGCTTTGTAATAGAGACAAAAGCATACTGCCCACAAAAGTTAGACAAATGTGAAGCTTTTGAGCGTGTGAGAGGACCTGGCGCTTTGATGTCATTGATGATCTTTTCAACTTGCACTTCTTTTGCAATGCGAGGATGAGCTTGTTGTCGTTGAAGAGTTTGATCAGTGTTTTCTTCAGCACCATGTTCTTCAGCATTTTCTTCAAGTGCATTAGCTCGACGTTCTTCATGTTCTGGAATGAATTCTTCAGCAGATTCTTCAGTAGGAATGACATCCTCAGTAGCCTTGAACTTGATGTTTCCTCAGGTGCTGGTTCATCTATCACAGTAGGTAGGTGCTCTCTTTGCGATCCATTAGTTTCATCGAACCGCACATCTACAGTTTCAACAACTTTGTGAAGAACGTTGTTGAAGACTCTGTAGGTGTGCGAGTCCTTTCCGTAACCAAGCATAAAACCTTCATGTGCTTTCGGTGCAAATTTTGAGTTGTGATGAGGATCTCTAATCCAACATTTAGCACCGAAGACTTTGAAATAACTTACATTGGGTTTCTTATCAGTGAGGAGTTCATAGGCAGTCTTTTTGAAGAATTTGTGAAGATATACTCTGTTGATGATGTGGCACGCAGTATCAATTGCCTCAGTCCAGAAATGACGAGGCGTTTTGTATTCATCAAGCATAGTGCGAGCCATCTCAGCAAGAGTCATGTTCTTGCGCTCCACGACGCCATTCTACTGAGGAGTGTAGGGAGCAGATAACTCATGAGTAATACCAAGTTCATCAAGATAGTCATCGAGACCAGAATTCTTGAACTCAGTGCCATTGTCACTTCTGATGTGCTTGATCTTCACACCAAAGTTGGTTGAAGCCCTTGAGCAAAATCATTTGAAGACTTCCTGCACTTCATGTTTGTAAGTAACAAGCTGTACCCATGTATAGCGAGAATAATCATCAACAATAACAAAGCCATATTGAGATGCTTCATTTGAAATAGCAGAATAATGATTAGGACCAAAGAGATCCATGTGAAGCAATTAAAATGGGCGAGTGGTGGGCATGATAGTCTTTGCTGGATGCTTGGCCTTCGTTATCTTCCCAGCTTCACACGCTCCGCATAGGTGATCCTTGAGGAATTTGACATTATCGATGCCAATGACATGCTTCTTCTTTGCAAGCGTGTGCAAATTCCTCATGCCCGCATGACCAAGTCGTCGATGCTAGAGCCAGCCTTCTGAAGCTTTTGCTAGTAAGCACACGGCTGGTTGTGGTCCTGTAGAGAAATCAACAATATACAGGTCTCCTCTCCTAAAGCCTTCGAAGACTTTGGAATTGTCAGCTTCCATAACCATAACACAACGGTACTTGCCAAAGAAAACAACCATATCAAGATCACAAAGCATTGAGACAGACATAAGGTTGTATCCTAAGGACTCAACAAGCATGACTTTGTCCATGTGTCGATCCTTTGTAATCGCAACCTTACCTAGACCCAATACCTGACTTTTGCCTTTGTCAGCAAAGATGATATGCTTCAGATGCGACGGAGATAATGGAGCATCCATCAATAGATTCTTGTAACCAGTCATGTGGTTTGTACATCCACTATCGAGGACCCACTCAGTGGCTTTGGGTTGATCATCCTGTAGATGAATTAGTGCAGCTTACAAACTCATATACTTCATTAGTGAAGAATATGACATCAATTCATTAGATCAATTTCATCAAGTAAAAGAACTCATAAAGCAATATGAGGACGTGAGAAATGAAAGTTCATTTCTTCATGGTTAGCCTGCGTCCTATCATGCATGCTCAGGTCTCCAGCAAATTCTTCAGACGATTACGTGCGTCTGGAGACCTGACCCTGCAGAAGAGATTAGTTCTTTTTCTTCACCACCCACATTTGAAGGGGTGGCAAAGAGTTCATCATTCTGCGAGCTCCATACAAGAAGGATGGCATAGAAGCCAGTCCATTTCGTTTCACATAAGAGGGGTTAGAGTAAGCATAAGAGTATGCAGAGAAATTCTTCGAGGACTTATGGACATAATGATTTGAAGAATAATGCACATATCGATAATCCTTAGATCTTCCCTGCGAAACAGACGGGTTAGCACGATGATGTTCATATGAGGACTTTGATCCATATGAGGAATTTGGTCCGTATGAGGACTTGAATCCATATGAAGAATTTGGTCCATATGAAGAATTTGATCTGGGGTTCCTATTCTTCACAGGTGGCGTCATGATAACATTCACCTGAAGATTTTTAAGGCATCTTTTGGGAACCCAAATTTTCTTCATAGGGGAGCCGTTCCTGCAGTTAGTGCCAACATATCTAGCAAATACTTCACCATTCTGATTTTTGAATAGCTTATAGTTGGAGTCAATTGACTCATCATCAGAATGAGGAGATTCACATGCAAATCCAGATAAGTTAGATGGATCAACTGGAGGTCCCTTTGTAGCAACCCATGTAGTTTTGGGGTACTGCTCAGGCTTCCAATATGTACCATCAGCATTGAGTTTCCTCTCAAAGGCGATACCCTCTTTCCTAGGGTGCCTGTTGAGGATATGCTTTTTAAGCACATCACAAAGAGCCTGATGCCCTTTGAGGCTTTTGTACATGCCTGTCGTGTACAATTCCTTCAGCCCTGCATTGTCAGTGATACTAGCAATGTCCTCAGATGAGGAATTAGTGATAGCAGAGGCATGTGAAGAATTTGAAACATTAGCAGCATTTGAACATTCAGGTGAAGAATTAGAAGATTCACGTTCAATGCACTTCAAGCATGGAGGAACAAATTCTTCCTGAGAAGCGCTGATTTGTTGAGCAAGTAATGAATCGCGCTCCTTCTGAAGATCCTCATAACTCACTCTTAGCTTCTCAAGATCTTGCTTTCTTTGAAGAAATCCATAAGAAAGCTTCTCATGATCCGATAAGAGAGTGTTATGATGACTTTGAAGTTTGTCAAGCTTGGACTGAAGTCTCTAAAGATTTTCAGTCAAAGTTTCAGTGCGATCCATTTCTTCACCCAACATATCATCACTTTTATTTAGCATGTTTTGAACCTTTTCTAAAGCCCTTTGTTGTTTTATAGCAATCTTAGCAAGTTTAGAATAGCTGGGATTAAGGTTTTCATTAGATTCATTCTCACTTGATTCAGAGGAGGTATATTTGAGTACCTTGGCACCCTTTGCCATGAAGCAATAGGTGGGAGTGTAGTCATCATCGCTTTCATCAGCCTTGTTGGTGAGGTCATTTTCTTCAGTATTGAAGATAGACTTGCTGACGAATGCAGTAGCGAGAGCTAGGCTTGCCACTCCGGATTCGGATTCCTCAGATGTCTCCTCTTCCTCATTTTCTTCAGATTCAGCCTCGGAGTCCATTTCCTTGCCAATGAATGCCCTAGCCTTCTTGGAGCTACTCTTCTTGTGATATGAAGACTTTGAGGATTTTGATGATGAAGATTTTGTGGATTTATTCTTTTTCTTCGCATCATCAGAACTGTAATCCTTGTACTTCTTCTTCTTTGATTCCTTTTCCCACTGAGGACAATCTTGAATAAAATGCCCAGGTTTCTTGCATTTGTGACAGAGCCTCTTCTTGTAGTCACTGGATGAGGAATCATTGCTCCTTGAGGATCTTCCAAGACGACCATGTCTTGAGAACTTTTGGAACTACTTCACGAGCAGAGCCAGATCATGGCTCAGTTCTTCAGGATCACCGAGGCTACTACCAGAGTCTTCATCTTCAGACTCAGATACTGCCTTGGCCTTTAGTGCACATGTTCTGCCATAGCTTGAACCATAGAGATCTCTCTTTTCAGCAAGTTGGAACTCATGAGTATTTAGCCTTTCGAGAATATCAGCCGAATCAAGTGACTTGTAATCAACACATTCTTGTATCATCAATGCTAGAGTGTCAAATGAGGAATCAAGCGATCTCAGCAATTTCTTCACCACCTCATGGTCGGTGATGTCAGTGGCACCAAGTGCTTGAAGCTCATTTGAGATGTCAGTGAGGCGATCGAAGGTTTGTTGAACATTTTCATTGTCGAGTCTTTTGAAGCGGTTGAAGAGATTGTGAAGAACATCAACTCGAGAGTCACGCTGAGTTGAGACTCCTTCATTCACTTTGGACAACCTGTCCCAGATAAGCTTCGTTGTCTGCAAAGCACTCACTCTGCCATACTGTCCTTTGCTCAGATGGCCACATATGATATTCTTCGCTTGAGAGTCGAGTTGCTTGAATCTCTTCACATTAGCAGCATTCAGAGAAGGTGTGACTGAGGGAACACCATTTTCCACAACATACCATAGATCGTTATCAATTGCGTCAAGATGCATTCGCATCTTATTCTTCTAGAAGGGGTAGTTCGTCCCATCGAAGGTAGGACACCCAGCAGAGACCTTGATCATACCTGCGGTCGACATAACTAAAACTCCAGGCTGTTAAACCAAAATCACACATAACAAGGGAGTACCTTGCTCTGATACCAATTGAAAGTGCGTTATATCGACTAGAGGGGGGTGAATAGGTGATTTTTATGAAATTCTTCACTGAGGAATTTGCCAGTGAGGAAATTCCTTAGCGAAGAACTACTAGCAGCGGAATAAGTACTCAAAAGTAAACATAACAGAATACAAACATAGTCATCATGATTAAATGAAGATAGGCACAGAGTACAGGAAGCGTAATCACAGGATAACACATGATGAAGACAAACAGACTGAAGAAATTAAACTGAGGAAATTGAGAAAGTCTTCAGTCAAAGTCTTCAAACACAGATATGAACAAACACACAACACAGTTATGAGGAAATGAAAGAGTTGAGGAAATAGAACCAGTAAGCTTGGTGAAGACAATGGTTTGGTAGACCAGTTCCAACTGTTGTCTCAGTTCTACGTCTGGTTGGAGCGGCTGAGTATTTAAACTCGAGGACACATAGTCCCGGACACCCAGTCCTGAACACGCAGCTCAGGACACCCAGTCCTCGCCGTATTCTCCTTGAACTAAGGTCACACAGACCTCGTCCAATCACTCATGGTAAGTCTTCAGGTGACTTCCAAACCTTCACAAACTTGGTCACTCGGCGATCCACAATTCCTCTTGGATGCTCTAGACCATGACGCCTAACCGTCTGGAAGAAGCACAGTCTTCAAAGGTAACAAGCGTCGGATCCACTCAGGATCAATCTCTTCAGTGATGCTCAATCTCTTGGGGTTTGTAGGTGTTTGGGTTTTGGGTTTTTGGTTTTTCCTCACTTGATGATTTTCGCTCAAAGTCCTCAGAGGATGGGTTGCTCTCAAATGACAGGTGTCAGTTTCTCTCGGAGCAGCCAACCAGCTAGTGGTTGTAGGGGGCGGCTATTTATAGCCTAGGGAACAGCCCGACATGATAAGACATAAATGCCCTTCAATGATATGACCGTTAGGTGGATAGATATTTTGGGACAGCTGGCGCATAGCACAACAACGGTCGAAATTTTGAGTAGCAAAATCCTCAGGGCTATCATGTTCCTCACTGTGTAGGCAATCCGCACTAGCGAATTCCTAACTCCTCAGTCAGGACAAATTCCTCAGAGACTAGAAGAACTTCGTCTCTGTCACTCAAGAAATTGACTGAACTGTATGAGATTTCCAATGGCTTCACTCGAAGGGATTGGTAGGTGTAGGATTTTGAGTTGAGCATCACATGGAAAATTTTCCTTAGTATTTCCTCGAACCCCTTTAACAGTACGGTGTTTCCTATGACTCAAGAAAGAGAGAAACAAAACTATGAAAACGAATGTCTTCAAGCTTCATATTCCTCGCATGAATATCAAGTCTTCACAGACACACCAATTTCTTCACTTTCAAAGTCTTCATGAAAGTCTTCAGAAATACCAAAATCTTCAGTCGAAGATATTCATTTTTAGGGGTCGACTTTTCCTGTAAATATCAAACTCCTCATAAACTTATAGACCTGTGTACACTCACAAACGCATTAGTCCCTTAACTTATAAGTCTTCAATACACCAAAATTACTAAGGGGAACTAGATGCACTTACAACACCCCTGAAGAATATCAAGTTGATGAAGGAGCGCCAGCGTTGTTGGGGTCGTTTGTCATAGTAGGTCCTGCCGCAGTGTCATCCAAGTCTTCATTCTCATCAGTGTCGCGCGATGAAGAATATGAGCTGGCCACCAGAGAAGGAACCTTGACCTTCTTGAATTTCTTCGGTGGAGGTGCAGACCAGTCAAAGTCTTCCTTGAGACCCATTTTCTTGAGATCTTCTTCACCATATAGATGTGATAGAATGGCCCAGGTGCGACCGAAGACTTCATGGAGGTAGTAATGGTTTTTCTTCACTGCATTGTGTGTAGCAGTCATGTTGTGAAGAAATGAACCAAACTGACGCTTAACCCATTTATGATTTCGATCCACCTTCTGCTGAAGACTAAGCAGAAGCTCACGATCAGTCATCACACGAGGAGCAGTGGCTTAAGGAGTAGACTTGGGTGCATTGGCAGAGTCATGTGTGGCAGAGTCATCATTGGTGGAATAAGAGGCAGTTTTGCGAAACTGACCATCCAATGGTCGAATGCCTTCATCTATAATAGCTGGTGCCTTGCCCTTTTCATCAACTAACGAATAGATCTGCTTGAGGACTTCAATCGGGGGCAAGTAGCTGAGGTGATTCTGAAAATCAGCTTTGTAGTTGAGTGAAGACCTTGTCCTGAGGAATCTCATAATCCAAGGTGCATAAGGCTTCAGCTCAAACGGAGACAGTGCAACATTTGCTAGAGTCCTCATGAAGAAATCGTGATAATTGAGAGGAATGCCATGAACGATGTTGAATACCAGATTCTTCATGATGCCAACAATTTCCTCATCAGATGAGTCGTGGCCTTTGATAGGACTCATTGTCCTCGTAAGAATACGATAGACAGTTCTGGGCACATAAAGTAATTCCTTCACGAGGAATTTGGTTCGTGGGGCCTGACCTGGCTTCAAAGGTTTCATCAGGACCTGCATGTAGTGATTTGTAAGCTCAGGTTCACTGTAGATGCAACGAGCTTCTTCAAGGGGAGGAGTGAGTGGTAAGGCACGAAGCAATTCAGTAGCTGGTGCTGTGTAGTGAGTGTTCTCAGACATCCAGTCCAGCACCCACAAATTCACATCTTCAGAATCTCTTGTGATGTGCAGCGTCGCATAAAATTGAAGAATTAGTTCTTCATTCCAATCGCAGATGTCAGAGCAAAAATACAGTCCAGCATCGTGAAGAACACTGAGGACTGGCACGAAGCACGACAGAGATTCCATATCCACATGAGGAATGTGCTCATGGTAGAAGATTTTCTCTTTGTTGAACAGCACTGAGGAATAGAAATTTGCTTGACTGGCAGTCCAGAAACGCCTCTTCCTTATGCGAGCAGAATCATATGGGTTGTAGTCTTCGAAGAATACATGCTCGCCGAAGAAATCATCAGCCTTGAACTTTTGCTTGTGTGAGAATGGATCCTTTGGCTTGGCCAGAGGAGTGTCAGTGAATTGCATCATGACCTCAGGAGTCGCAATCTCAGGTTCTTCAGGCTGAGGAATTTCTGGTTCCTCTTCAGTGGCAGTCTGCGTCTTCAGATGTTCAGCAGCAACAGTTTCTTCAGCACTAGTGGCTGGAATTTCCTCACGTACAGATGAAGTGGGGTGAGTTTTTTCAGAGCCCATTTGAACAGTTTGTGCAGGGGACTGAGGTATCTGCTGCAACGGTGTGAACATTGGAGAGTTTGGATGCTGACTTTCCCAGAATTCATCACTCATCACTGGTGTGGAGCAGCCAACGTCCACATCTTCATCTTCCATTTCTTCAATGCCAGCCTCTTCAGCTGTGAACTGAGGCATAGGCGAGGAGATAACAGGTGTTGAAGGGATCGTATCCACTTCAATTTCTTCATCAATCTGCTCTGACGAAGCAACAGAATGATTTTCTTCATCAGATCCGCTAGGGATCTCGTATTCTTCATCGAAAGGAACAAGGTCCTTTGATGGCATGGTAGAGAGAGGAACAACATCAATGGGATTTTCAAACGAGCTGGTCAAAGGCTTCATCTTCTTCGGAGCTGAAAAATCTGAAGTAGCTGATGCTTTCCTTTTCTTCACTGCTGCACGCTCTGCAGCCTTGGTCTTCTTCACATCTGATGCAGATGGAAGGATCGGAGTTGGTGTTGGCGCAGGAGGACCAGAGGAATTTGGTTGATTTTCTTCAGGCACAACTAATGCATTTGCCCTGATTTCTTCAGTTTCTTCAGGCACACCACTAGTGGATGCCCTGGCAATTTCTTCAGCGGATGGAATGCAGTCATCAGCCCTGGAACTCACATTTTCTTCAGCAGCCTGATTTTCATCAGTGGTGCTGGCATGTTCTTCAGTCGGCTAAGCAGATGCTTCTGCCTAAGGAATTTCCTGTTGCGTTGGGGCAGCAACATTTGAAGTGAAGTTATCAGCAAGTCTTACAAAACGAACCTTGGTTCCAAGCCAATCAGTGTGGTATGCGTCAAATTCATCACTGAGTTTCTTGATCTTAGTTTGAATAGTGACAAGTTCTTCAGTTGTCATAGAGACAACGTTTTTCTTCAGATAGCGCTCCTTCTTGTACTGCGCTTTCTTGATCTGCCTGGCCTTCTCAAATTTCCATTTTTCTTCTTGAATGAAGTGGGTCAGAATGTGACTTTGGCCAGGAGTCAGCTTGAGATCAGGCATGGGAGTGTTGGGGTCCTTGTGCCAAACATCAATGTATTCGAGGATCAACTTGGGATCCAAAAGCAGTGGCACATTTGTTCCCTTGGCTCTAGCGGCCCTGACTTGCCTATCTCTAATGATTTCAGCAAGTTCATCATCATCAGCTTCGTCTTCTTCATACGGCACTTGGAAGGCGACTTGCTTCTTCTGAGGACTAGGGCGAGGACCTCGTCCAGTAGTGGCCTTTGTCATCAGTAGAGAGGGTCCCGTTGAGGAATTTGGTGCAGCTGAGGAACTAGCTGAAGCTCCTGAGGCAATTGAGACGCCTGTTGTCCTTTGACACGTGGCGAGATGCACAGGTGCAGAGGACTTTGTCGGAGCGGCCGAAGACTTTGGCAGAGGAGCTGAGGACTTTTGAGGAGCAGGAGCGGCATGAGGAATTGGCCGTGAGGGCTTTGAGGATTCTGGCCGTGAGGGCACTGTTGGTGAAGCACTTGGCTTGCGCGCAGGCTTCTTTGACATAGCCTTCTTCGGCTTGACAGCAGAGGCCTCAGTAGAGGCAGCAGCAGCAGAGTCTTCATTGAATTTCCTCACTGCTTCTCTGGCTTGCTTAGCCAACTTGGCTTGGCGCTTGGCCCATTCATCAGGATAGTCCTCACCGCGCTTGAGGCTGGTGGGATCTGCTTCTTGGCCAGGTGCCAATGGAGGTCTTGGGCATGGAGGATTGAGTGTGAATTTCTTCATGTACTTGGGAGTAACATACCTGTACTCCCTCCACTCTCTTGCCCATCTCCTTTCTATCCTCTATATGCGCACCTTGCGCTGATTTTTGTCCTCTTTTCCAAACTTGGCCTCATCAGGAGTGCAGTAATCCTTGTATATGTCATCAGGGATTTCAAACACTGCGTTGACCTCAGCCCTCTTTCCTCCTTTCCGTGGCTTCTTACCGTCGGCCATTTTCTTCAGTTGAGGAATTTGAACAATTGAATTCTGTGAAGAAGTATGCAACTTTTCTTCGAGGAATGCTGCAAATGAGTTAAGTTGATGAGAACCTAGTGATTCAGCAGCTGACATGAGTACCTGTGAACAAAGTATAGTTGCGAGAAATTTGGAGAGGTCATATGCGTTCTCAGAAGGTTTTGTAAAAAGGAACAAGTTTGAGGAATTTGACCAGATGAGTCTTGAAGAATTTCACTAAGCGTTCTTTGTCTTAGGTTCCAGAGATGTGTAAATCAAAAATCCACACATTTGAGGAATCTTGAAGAAAAACATAGCTTAGAGAAACGAATCAAGAACAGATGATATGAGAGGTGTTTTAGTGGGTGAAGATATGAAGAAAAACACCTTTGAAGATTTTGTAGATAATCATTCGAATCAACGAGGGCAGTAAAAGTAACTTTTAATTACCCTGGATGAAGAACACGACGAACAGTGAGGTGGAGAGGTGAAGTTCGTATGTGTAGATCTTCCATGCCCTAACTCGGCGGAGGAAGACGGCTACGGTGGTGGCGGAGTGAAGATTTCCACGGCCAGCGCGAGTACGGTGGCGACGAGGTTGAGGCAGTGAAGCTCTTCCTCACCGGCGACGATGAAGTAGTGGCGGCGCTAGGGTTTGAGAAGCTCGATCTGGAGAGAGGTCGAGCAGAGTAAAAGAAGTGAGGAAGGGGAAGAGGGGTATTTATAGCCACGGTGAAAAACTGTTCGCCCGAAGAAATTGGACAAACGTGCCCTTGACCCTTCTCATTCGCATGACATGTGTCACCCACGTACTGAGAGGTGGAGATCGTGTGCGATCGTGGGTGAAAGGATAAGTGTATCGTGGGATGCAGAACGGTTTGAGCGGCAAAGCCGAAAATTTAGATAAGATAGGTTTTAAAGTTCCGTTCGCAATTTCTTCAGCTGACAAGGACACAGTGAAGATTTTGAACGAGTTTCAAATAGAACGCACATGAAGAATTTGTGAACAGATTGGGTTGAGTATAGCATAGAGGGGGAAAGGGTCCGATCACATTCACTTAGCAGAAAACCAACTTGGAGAATTAGCAATAAGTGAATGCTGTAGAGGACATAAACTCATATATTTATATAGCCAATGAAGAAAAACGACGGAACCAGTGAAGACTATGCAAAGTTGAAGAATATAAATAATTTGAGGAATTTCAACTTTTGATGGTAGCGTGACCCACCGTATAAGAATGATGACTTCAGACACCGCGTACAATTATCATAGGGTTCTGAGAATCAAATTCTTCATTAATTTCTTCACACTAAGAGTGTCATTCTTCATTGATTGAAGAAAAACGTTTCTTCATGTGTTGCACATCTAAGTCATCAATTTTGCATAAGTGCTAGGATGAGTGTCCTTTTCAAAGAACATTCGAACATTCTAGGATATTTAGCTCACACCGCAACTTGCTAAATCTCTTCTCATTCAAGGGCTTTGTGAAGATATCGGCTAGCTGTTCTTCAGTCTTCACATGCTCAATAGAAATGTCGCCCTTCAACACATGATCACGAAGAAAATGATGACGAATCTGAATGTGCTTAGTCTTCGAGTGCTGAACTGGGTTGTGAGCAATCTTGATGGCACTCTCATTTTCACACAAGAGAGGCACATTCTTCATGTTGACATCGTAGTCCTTGAGAGCTTGCTTCATCCATAGCAATTGAGCACAACAAGAACCAGCGGCAATGTACTCAGCTTCAGCGGTAGATAGTGATACGCAGTTCTGTTTCTTCGAGGACCAACAGACCAAAGATCGTCCGAGGAAATGACATGTACCAGATGTTGACTTGCGGTCCACACGATCACCAGCATAGTTAGAGTCAGAATATCCAATGAGATCAAAAACTGAGCCCTTGGGTACCATAATCCAAGTGTTGATGTGTGAGCTAGATATCGAAGAATATGCTTCACAACCTTATGGTGTGATTCCTTCGGTGTAGCTTGAAATCGGGCACACATGCAAACACTAAGCATTATATCTGGCCTAGATGCACATAAGTACAATAAAGAGCCAATCATGGAGCGCTATACCTTATGATCGAAGTCGATACCATTTTCATCAGTGCACAGATGGTCATTTGTGGGCATAGGAATTTTGACACCTTTGCAATCTTGCATGCTGAATTTCCTCAGTACATCCTTGAGGTATTTCTCCTGAGATATGAATATGCCATTGCGTTGTTGACGAATTCGAAGACCTAAGAAGAATTTCAACTCTCCCATCATAGACATTTGATATTCTTCACTCATCATATAGGCAAATTCATCACTATAACGTTGGTCAGTACAGCCAAAGATAATATCATCAACATATATTTGGCACACAAACAATTCACCATCATAAGATTTAGAGAAAAGAGTAGGGTCGAGTGAACTGGGTTTGAAGCCTTTCTTCATGAAGAATTCCTTCAAGGTATCATACCACGCCCGTGGGGCCTGCTTGAGGCCATAGAGGGCCTTGTTGAGTCTAAAGACTTTGTCAGGATTCTTTGGATCTTCAAAACCTGGGGGTTGAGCAACATATACTTCTTCCTCAAGCTTACCATTGAGGAATGCACTTTTCACATCCATTTGATATAAAGTGATATCATGATGGTTAGGATAAGCAATTAATATGCGAATAGCCTCAAGTCTAGCAACGGGTGCAAAAGTTTCATCAAAATCAATTCCTTCAACCTGTGTGTAGCCCTAAGCTACGAGCCGTGCCTTATTCCTCACCACAAGGCCATTTTCATCTTGCTTGTTGCGGTAGATCCACTTTGTGCCAATGATATTGTGCTTGCGAGGATCTGGACGTTTGACCAGTTCCCAGACATTGTTGAGCTCGAACTGATGTAATTCTTCTTGCATGGCCTAAATCCACTCAGGCTCCAGAAATGCTTCATCTACCTTAGTGGGCTCTGTGATAGAGACAAAAGCATAGTGCCCACAAAATTTAGATAAATGTGAAGCTTTTGAGCGTGTGAGAGGACCTGGCGCTTTGATGTCATTGATGATCTTTTCAACTTGCACTTCTTTTGCAATGCGAGGATGAGCTGGTTGTCGTTGAGGAATTTGATTAGCATTCTCTTCAGCACCATTTTCTTCAATATTTTCTTCAGGTGCATTAGCTCAACGTTCTTCATGTTCTGGAATGAATTCTTCAGCAGATTCTTCAGTAGGAATGACATCCTCAGTAGCCTTGAACTTGATAGTTTCCTCAGGTGCTGGTTCATCTATCATAGTAGGTAGGTGCTCTCTTTGCGAGCCATTAGTTTCATTGAACCGCACATCTACAGTTTCAACAACCTTCTGAAGAACATTGTTGAAGACTCTGTAGGTGTGCGAGTCCTTTCTGTAACCAAGCATAAAACCTTCATGTGCTTTCGGTGCAAATTTTGAGTTGTGATGAGGATCTCTAATCCAACATTTAGCACCGAAGACTTTGAAATAACTTATATTGGGTTTCTTATCAGTGAGGAGTTCATAGGCAGTCTTCTTGAAGAATTTTTGAAGATATACTCTGTTGATGATGTGGCACGCAGTATCAATTGCCTCAATCCAGAACCGACGAGGTGTTTTGTATTCATCAAGCATAGTGCGAGCCATCTCAGCAAGAGTCATGTTCTTGCGCTCCACGACGCCGTTCTGCTGAGGAGTATAAGGAGTAGATAACTCATGAGTAATACCAAGTTCATCAAGATAGTCATCTAGACCAGAATTCTTGAACTCAGTTCCATTGTCACTTCTGATGTGCTTGATATTCACACCAAAGTTGGTTGTACCCATGTGTATCGAGAGTAATCATCAATAATAACAAAGCCATATTGAGATGCATCATTTGAAACATAAGAATAATGATTAGGACCGAAGAGATCCATGTGAAGCAATTCAAATGGACGAGTAGTGGTCATGATAGTCTTCGCTGGATGTTTAGCCTTTGTCATTTCCCAGCTTCACAGGATCCACATAGGTGATCCTTGAGGAATTTGACATTCTCGATGCTGATGACATGCTTCTTCTTCGCAAGAGTGTGCAAATTCCTCATGCCTGCATGACCAAGTCGTCGATACCAGAGCCAGCCTTCTGAAGCTTTTGCAAATAGGCACATGGCTGGTTGTGGTCCTGCAGAGAAATCAACAATATACAGGTCTCCTCTCCTAAAGCCTTCGAAGACTTTGGAATTGTCTGCTTCCATAACCACAACACAACAGCACTTGCCAAAGACAACAACCATATCGAGATCGCAAAGCATTGAGACACACATGAGGTTGTATCCTAGGGACTCGACAAGCATGACTTTGTCCATGTGTCGATCCTTTGTGATCGCAACCTTACCTAGACCCAATACCTGACTTTTGCCTTTGTCGGCAAAGATGATATGCTTCAGATGCGATGGAGATAATGGAGCATCCAGCAATAGATTCTTGTCACCAGTCATGTGATTTGTACATCCACTATCGAGGACCCACTCAGTGGCTTTGGGTTGATCATCCTTGGCACCCTTTGCCATGAAGCAATAGGTGGGAGCGTAGTCATCATCGCCTTCATCAGCCTTGTTGGTGAGGTCATTTTCTTCGGTGTTGAAGATAAACTTGCTGACGAATGCAGTAGCGAGAGCTAGGCTCGCCACTCCGGATTCAGACTCCTCAGATGTCTCCTCTTCCTCATTTTCTCCAGATTCAGCCTCAGAGTCCATTTCCTTGCCAATGAATTCCCTAGCCTTCTTGGAGCTGCTCTTCTTGAGATATGAAGGCTTTGAGGATTTTGATGATGAAGATTTTGTGGATTTCTTCTTTTTCTTTGCATCATCAGAACTGTAATCCTTGTATTTCTTCTTCTTTGATTCCTTTTCCCACTGAGGACAATCTTGAATGTAATGTCCGGGTTTCTTGCATTTGTGACATAGCCTCCTCTTGTAGTCACTGGATGAGGAATCATTGCTCCTTGAGGGTCTTCCAAAGCGACCACGTCTTGAGAACTTTTGGAACTTCTTCACGAGCAGTGCTAGCTCATGGCTTAGTTCTTCAGGATCACCAAGGCTGCTACCAGAGTCTTCATCTTCGGACTCAGATACTGCCTTGGCCTTCAGTGCACGTGATCTGCCATAGCTCGAACCATAGAGATCTCTTTTTTCAGCAAGTTGGAACTCATGAGTATTTAGCCTCTCGAGAATATCAGCGGGATCAAGTGACTTGTAATCAGCACGTTCTTGTATCATCAATGCTAGAGTGTCAAATGAGGAATCAAGCGATCTCAGCAATTTCTTCACCACCTCATGGTCGGTGTTGTCAGTGGCACCAAGTGCTTGAAGCTCATTTGAGATGTCAGTGAGGCGATCGAAGGTTTGTTGAACATTTTCATTGTCGGGTCTTTTGAAGCGGTTGAAGAGATTGCGAAGAACATCAACTCGAGAGTCACGTTGTGTTGAGACTCCTTCATTCACTTTGGAAAGTCTATCCCAAATAAGCTTAGCTGTTTCCAAAGCACTCACTCTTCCATACTGTCCTTTGCTCAGATGGACACATATGATATTCTTCGCTTGAGAATCGAGTTGCTTGAATCTCTTCACATCAGCAGCATTCGGAGAAGGTGTGACTGAGGGAACACCATTTTCCACAACATACCAGAGATCGTTATCAATTGCGTCAAGATGCATTTGCATCTTATTCTTCGAGAAGGGGTAGTTCGTCCCATCGAAGGTAGGACACCCAGCAGAGACCTTGATCATACCTGCGGTCGACATAACTAAAACTCCAGGCTGTTAAACCAAAATCACATAGAACAAGGGAGTACCTTGCTCTGATACCAATTGAAAGTGCGTTATATCGACTAGAGGGGGGGTGAATAGGCGATTTTTATGAATTCTTCACTGAGGAATTTGCAGGTGAGGAAATTCCTTAGCGAAGAACTACTAGCAGCGGAATAAGTACTCAAAAGTAAACATAACAGAACACAAGCATAGTCATCATGATGAAATGAAGACATGCACAGAGTACATGAAGCGTAAGCACAGGATAACACAAGATGAAGACAAACAGACTGAAGAAATTGAACTGAGGAAATTGAGAAAGTCTTCAGTCAAAGTCTTCAAACACAGATATGAACAATTGCACAACACAGTTATGAGGAAATGAATGAGTTGAGGAAATAGAACCAGTAGGCTTGGTGAAGACAATGATTTGGTAGACCAGTTCCAACTGCCCTCTCAGTTGTACGTCTGGTTGGAGCGGCTGAGTATTTAAACTCGAGGACACATAGTCCCGGACACCCAGTCCTGAACACGCAGCTCAGGACACCAAGTCCTCACCGTATTCTCCTTGAGCTAAGGTCAGACAGACCTCGCCCAATCACTCGTGGTAAGTCTTCAGGCAACTTCCAAACCTTCACAAACTTGGTCACTCGGTGATCCATAATTCCTCTTGGATGCTCTAGACCATGACGCCTAACCGTCTGGAAGAAGCACAGTCTTCAAAGGTAACAAACGTCGGATCCACGCAGGATCAATCTCTCAAGTGATGCTCAATCACTTGGGGTTTGTAGGTGTTTGCGTTTGAGTTTTTCCTCACTTGATGATTTTCGCTCAAAGTCCTCGCAGGATGGGTTGCTCTCAAATGACAAGTGTGAGTTTCTCTCGGAGCAGCCAACCAGCTAGTGGTTGTAGGGGGCGGCTATTCATAGCCTAGGGAGCAGCCCGGCATGATAAGACATAAATGCCCTTCAATGATATGACTGTTAGGTGGATAGATATTTTGGGACAGCTGGCGCATAGCACATCAATGATCAGAATTTTGAGTAGAAAAATCCTCAGGGCTATCATGTTCCTCACTGTGTAGGCAATCCGCACTGGCGAATTCCTAACTCCTCAGTCAGAACAAATTCCTTAGAGACTAGAAGAACTTTGTCTCTGTCACTGAAGAATATGACTGGACTGTATGAGATTTCCAATGGCTTCATGCGAAGGGATTGGTAGGTGTAGGATTTTAGGTTGAGCATCACATGGAAATTTTTCCTTAGTATTTCCTCGACCCCCTTTAACAGTATGGTGTTTCCTATGACTCAAGAAAGAGAAAATGAAACTATGAAAACAAAAGTCTTCACGCTTCATGTTCCTCGAATGAATACCAAGTCTTCAAGGTCACACCAATTTCTTCACTTTCAAAGTCTTCAGAAAGTCTTCAGAAATCCAAAGTCTTCAGTCGAAGAACTTCATTTTTAGGGGTCGAATTTCTCTGTAAAAATCAAACTCCTCATAGACTTATAGACCTGTGTACACTCACAAACGCATTAGTCCCTTAACCTATAAGTCTTCAATACACCAAAATCACTAAGGGGCACTAGATGCACTTACATTACCTAGACCCAATACCTTGCGTTTGCCTTTGTCAGCGAAGGTGATATGCTTCGGATGTGATGGAGATAAAGCAGAGTCCATCAATAAGCTCATGTCACCAGTCATGTGATTTGTACATCCACTATCGAGGACCCACTCAGTGGCTTTGGGTTGATCATCCTGCAGATGAATTAGTGCAACTTACGAACTCATATACTTCATCAGTGAAGAATATGGTATCAATTTCATCAGATCAATTTCATCAAGCAATAGAACATATAAAGCAGTATGAGGATGTGAGAAATGAAAATTCATTTCTTTATGATTAGCTTGCGTCCTTTCAAGAAAATTCAGGTCTCCAGCAAATTCTTCAGACGATTAAGTTCGTCTAGAGATCTGACCCTGCATAAGAGGTTAGTTCTTTTTCGTCACCACCCACATCTGAAGGGGTGGCAAAGAGTTCATCATTCTGCGAGCTCCATAAGAGAAAGGTGGCATAGATGCCAATCCACTTCGTTTCACATAAGAGGGGTTAGGGTAAGCATAAGAGTAAGAAGAGAAATTCTTCGAGGACTTATGAACATAATGATTTGAAGAATAATGCACATATCCATAATCCTTAGATCTTCCCTACGAAACAGACGGGTTAGCACGATGATGCTCATATGAGGACTTTGATCCTTTTGAGAAATTTGATCCATATGAGGAGTTTGGTCCGTATGAGGACTTGGATCCATATGAAGAATTTGGTCCATATGAAGAATTTGATCTTGGGTTCCTATTCTTCAGAGGTGGTGTCATGATGACATTCACCTAAAGATTTTCAAGGTACCTTTTGGGAACCCAAATTTTCTTCATAGGAGAACTGTCCCTGCAGTTAGTGCCAACATATCTAGCAAATACTTCACCATTCTGATTTTTGAACAATTTATAATTGGAGTCAAATGACTCATCAGAAGAATATGAAGATTCACATGTAAATCCAGATAAAGTAGATGGATCCACTGAAGGTTCCTTTGCAGCAACCCATGAGGTTTTGGGATACTGCTCAGGTTTCTAGAAGGTCCCATCAGCATTAAGTTTCCTCTCAAAGGCAATACCCTCTTTCCTAGGGTTCCTGTTGAGGATTTGCTTTTTGAGCACGTCAGAAAGAGCCTGATGCCCTTTGAGGCTTTTGTACATGCCTGTCATATACAATTCCTTCATGTAAGTGCATCTAGTGCCACCCCTAGTTGGTTTTGGAGTATTGACAACAAACCTGGTTAAGGGACTAATGTGTTTGTGAGAATTGCAGGATAACACAGGTAGAAGTCCCTCATTGATTCGGTTTTCCTACCAGAGATGACCCCTAAAAATGTATGAAGACATTGAAGTTAAAGGTGGTATGTGAAGACATTCACATTGAAGACTATGACAAGAGAGGACATCGCATGAAGACTATGGAGCGCAAAGACTTAGCAGTTTCGTCATTCTGTGTTTTTCTTTGTTGAGTCATAGGAACCACCGTACTGTTAAGTGGGGTCCAAGAGAACCAGTCAGAATGACTGAAGTGATGCTTAACCAAAATCCTATGTCTTCGAGTGAAGACAATGAGAGAAAATCTTATCCAGGGTTGGATAAGTCAGCTTTGCTTGTAGCCCAAGTAAAGTTATCGTGTGTGTTTGAAATCTGACCGTTGGAACACGTGTCAGTTCCTTAGTGACCAAGGGTCATTTCGGACAAATCAGGTCGGGTTGCCTAGTGGCTATAAATAGCCCACCCCCATACAACCATAAACGGTTGGCTGCTCAGAGTTAGTGTACAACTTTTGTCGTTTGAGAGCAACCCACCTCGAAGCCTTTGAGAGAGAATTCCTTGCGAGGATAAAGCCCTAACCACCCAAAGCCAAAGAGTGTTAGGCATCACTGAAGTCTTCCTGTCTGTGTGATCTAAAGACTTATTACACTTGAGGACTGTGAATCCTCCAGCCGGTTAGGCGTTGCGTTCTGAGCATCCAAGAGTCATTGTGGATCGCCGGTGAACGAAGTCTGTGAAGGTTTGGGAGTCTACCTTGAAGACTTGCCAGAGTGATTGGGTGAGGACTGGGTGTCCTTATCTCAAGGGGAATAAGGTGAAGACGCAGTCTTCTGAGTTGAATCTCAGCCTCCCTAACCAGACGTATAGTTGTCACAGCAACTGGAACTGGTCCAACAAATCATTGTCTTCAACGAGTCACTGGTTTCATCCTTCCCTCTCCTTTACTTACGATTGGCCCTGGTGAAGTCATTGTATGATTGCATTATCTTTTGTCTTCACTGAGTGACTGCTTGTTCTGATTGGCTTCACACTATCTTCCTATCTGATCTAAACTGCGTAGCTGCTATTAGTCATTGTGCTTTCACTTCATTGAATATTTGACTATGGCTTGCTTAGTGTAGTCTACCTTCCGCTGCATGATAATAGGTTTATTTCTATCGTTTGTCTTCGAAACTTCCATGTTTTGAAGACTTCCATAAAAATCGCCTATTCACCCGCCCCCCTCTAGTCGATCACTAGCACTTTCAATTGGTATCAGAGCAAGGTACTCCCTTGTTCTGTGTGATTCGGTTTAACCACCTGGAGTTTTAGCTATGTCGACTACAGGGATAATCAAAGTCTCCACTGCATGCCCAGTCTTCGATGGAACTGAATATCCCTACTGGAAGAATAAGATGCGCATGCATCTTGAAGCCATTGATGTCGACCTATGGTATGTCGTCAAGAATGGCGTTCCCAAGGCTGGTGAAGGTGTCACCGCTGCTGATGTCAAGAAGTTCGTTCAACTGGACTCCACTGCCAAGAACATCATCTGTGGTCATCTGACCAAAGGACAGTATGGCCGTGTGAGTGCTTTGGAAACATCTAAGCTAGTCTGGGACTAGCTCTCCAAGGTCAACGAAGGCGTCTCAACCCAGAGAGATCAGAGAATCAGTGTCCTTCGCAACCTCTTCAACCGCTTCAGGAGAAATGACAATGAGAATGTCCAGCTCACGTTTGATCGACTCACTGACATCACCAATGAGCTTCAAGCCCTCGGCGCTACTGAGATCACTAAGCATGAAGTCGTCAAGACACTCCTGAGATCACTTGACAGCTTGTTTGACACCCTAGCCCTGATGATTCAAGAACGTCCTGACTTCAATACACTCGATCCGTCTGACATACTTGAGAGGCTCAACACACATGAGTTTCAGCTTTCTGAGAAAAGAGACATCTACGGTCCCAACTATGGGCGAACTCGTGCCTTGAAGGCAAAAGTTGTCTCCTCATCTGAAGAAGAATCTGATAGCAGTTCTGATGATCCCGAAGACATTGGAAAGGAGCTTGCTATGCTTGTGAAGAAGTTCCAAAAATTCACCAAGAAGAAAGGCTTTAGAAAGTCCTCACGATCAAGCTCAAGGAATGATGAAGTTTCTGCTCATGACTACAAGAAGAGAACATGCCACAAGTGCAAGAAACCTGGCCACTACATCTCTGAGTGTCCGCAGTGGGACAATGAGAACAAGAAGAAAAAGAAGAGCAAGGAGTATGATTCTGACGACAAGAAGAAGAAGAAATACTCAAAGTCTTCTTCCAAGTCTTCTTCAAAGTCTTCATCACACAAGAAGAACTCATCTGGCAAGGCTCGTGCGTTTCTTGGCAAGGAAATGGATTCAAAGGAGGAGTCCGCTTCTGAGGAGGCGGAGGTGGAGTCTGAGGAGGAGTCCGATTCTGGCGTGGCAAGTCTGGCTACATCCTACGTTGCCAAGTCCATCTTCAACACTGAAGACAATGACTATGTCACCAACGCCGATGCTAATGACAAGGACAACTCCACTCCCACCTACTGCTTCATGGCACGTGGTGCCAAGGTAAACTCACGCGCCACTCACTATCAAACATCAAGTGAAGATGACTCTGATTGTGGTTCCAAACCCAGCTACAAAACACTTGCTAAAATTGCAACTGAACAACAGAAAGCTATGGAACATATTCAAAAACTATTAGACAAAAGCGATGACCTGTTAGACGCTGAAATGACTCGATCTCAGTCCTTAACTGAAGACATAAAAAATCTTCATGTTAAGTATGAGGAACTTGAAAGTCGTCATGAAACGCTCTCAACAACTCATGAAAAGCTTTCCTATGATTATCTTCAAAGGAAGCAAGATCTTGAGAAATAGAGAGTGGCTCATGAAGATCTTCAAAAGGAAAACGAGTCACTTCGTGCCAAACAGAGCAGTTCCGCTCAGGAAGGATTTGAACCACCATGTCTTAAATGCCTTGAGTGTGATAACGCTACTTCTGTTGCTGAATGTTCTACTGCTGCTACTGTTGCAATATCTTCAACTGCTGATGTGGTAACTAACCCCTCTGCTGAGGATGCCACTGCTATTGCTGATGAGAATGCTAGGTTGAAGACATTGCTTGAAACAGGGATGTTCAAAAGTCTCAAAGGGCATTAGACATTATGTGATGTTCTCAAAAGGCAGATCCTGAACCGAAACCCTAGGAAAGAGGGTGTTGGGTTCGAAAGGAAAATGAATGCTGATGGCTCTTACTGGAAACCTGAGCAGTACCCCAAAACCACATGCGTTGTTGCAAAGGAACCTTCAGCGGATCCATCCACCCTATTTGGCTTCACTTGTGCTAATTCCATTGTTATTGATGAATCCTTTGATGCAAACTATAAACTGTTTAAGAATCAGAATGGTGAAGTGTTTGCCAGGTATATTGGTACTAACTGCAGGAATGGGCCGCCTATGAAGAAAGTCTGGGTGCCGAAGAGATGTTTGGAGAATCTTCCTGTGAATGTTATCATGACACCGCACATGAAGAAGACAAACCCCAAACCACAGGCTTCATACGGTCCAAAGGCTTCATACAGACAGAGGACTCACCTGAGTCGCACTAACGCAAATGTTTTGCAGGGAAACCTCACTCAGGCCTATGAATATGAGCGCGTTTCATCAAACCACCATGTTCATAAGACCAAGAACTACTCTGCTTATTCTTATGAGTACTATTGTCCACCTGCAAGACTTTTTGCTAGGGCTCCAAAGCCAAAGTTCTCAGATGCTGCACTTAGACTCATTGCTTCGAAGCCACCCTTGAAGATGTGGGTGGCTAAGAAAGCTTAACTCTCTTTTTGCAGGGAAAGGTCTCCAGCCGAAAACCAAAATCGTCTGAAGCTATTGCTGGTGACCTTAAACATCTTGCAGGGCGCAAGATCAAATGCCCAAATGGTCTTATTATGTATTTTGTTCCTGAGTCGCTTGCTACTGGCCCTATCAGTCCTAACCTTGATCTAAGCTTTCATAATCCACTTGCTCGTCAAATGTTTTTGCTTCACAGTTCTCTTCGTGAAGCCTATCCCCCTAACTGCACTGTAGGGTACGACACCAGCTACTTCAGAATGGATTATTGATAGTGGGTGTACTAATCACATGACCGGCAAGCGAAGTCTTCTTATGGACTCAACCTTGCGTCCATCTGACAAAAGTCACATCACATTTGCTGACACTCGTAAAAGCAAGGTATTGGGTCTAGGTAGAGTTGCAATCTTAAGGGATCAACACATGGATAAAGTCATGCTTGTTGATGTAACATCCCAAATTTGCAATTTGGAATGTTATACACTAGATCATCATGCATATCATATTTTCATGCATTTTGGTTGATCCTAGAAATTTCACGCAACTCAAGGACCCACGGAGAGAGTTGGAGATTTCGTTATTTTCATATTTGAGTTCTCTCAAATTTTGGAAAAGAGGATCATTTGATTTATTTATTTCATCTTCAATTATTTTTCCAATATCAAAAAAATGAGAGAGGGAATAATATGACTTTCCCAAAGTTAGGAAAAATGAAGATCTAATGAATAAATCAAATTTTGGTTTTGCCGGAGTTTTGTTTGCTTTTTATTTGGATAGGGAAAAATGCGCGTTTTCAAAATTTGCATTTTAGGCCCGGAGAAAAGTTCATTTTGTTCGACTCATTTTTTGGAGTCGGGGAAAATTTACTTTAGATTTTCGGAGTTCGTTTAGATAGTTTTTCTTTTGTTTTTCTGCGCGCGAAACCGATTTAAAAAAGAAGGGAGACCGCAGCGCCCGCCTGGGCCAAGGGCCCAGCCGGCCGGCCCAGCCGCCCCGTGCGCCACGCGCAGCCGCTAGCCCCGCCGCCAGGCCGAGTCCCAGCGGGACTCCAAGCCGCCGCCGCCTCCCCTTGCCCCTTCCCCAAGCAAGAGACCCCCCCATCCTATATAAATACCAACACCCCCCCTCTCCCCACACCACCCCAAGCCTTAAGCCGCCACCGCCGCCTTAAGCCGCTGCCGCCGCCCTAAGCCACCGCCCGGAGCCCCGCCTCCCGAGGTAGCCGCGCCACCTCTTCTTTTCCTCGGTTCAGTTTTTATTCTAGAAAACCGTTCCGGTTCTTCTCTTTTTCTTCTTCTGGTTTTTCTTTCGGCTTTGTTTCGGTTCTTTTCCGAAAACCCTAGATCGATTTTCATTCTTCTTTTGGACCGTTCGTCTCAACGAACATGATCACCGATTTTTCCCGGTTAACGACGCCCGTTCGTTTAACAGTTCGTCTCTTTCTTTTCGTCGGATTTATTCCGCGATCGTGATCTCAAATCTGATCTTCGTTCTAGTCTTTCTTCTCGCTCGTTTATCGGAATCAGGTGATTCAAGCGCCTGGAGTATCGTTTCGAAACCACCGTTCCGTCTAATCAACTTGAACAAGTTTTTGCCACAATAAAATTTGACCTAGTTTCAACTTGCTAGAACCGAGTTGTTTTCTTCCGCCGTTTGTTTTTTCGTCGTCTGTTCGGTTCTTCCTTTGCAACCGGAGTTCTTAAGTTGAACTTTCTGGTTCGTTCTCTTGTTCGAGTTTTACCTGTGCATTAGATGAGTACTTATTGTGTGCTTGTTGTTTGTCTGCGATAGATCACCCGGATTGCGCCGCTTGTTACTTCGAAACCCTAGGACTCGCGGATTCTCAGCAAGGCAAGTAACACTTTGATCATATCTTTTCTACAACCCATGTTTTATTGCATTAGATCAATCCTCTCACATTGCATGATTAGGATCTAATTAAATTGTGGGATGGGAAGTAGATGAGGTAGTACCTATCACCTGTATTATTATGAAACCTTTGGGAGTTACTTCTACATTTGCTTATTATGCCATGCTATGCTAGTAGACGGGGATTGGGTGAGTGATATCCATGACAGATGTGAGATTGATAATTTAATGGTTTACCTAAGGTGGCAACTTAAACACACATCTGGGTGGATTGAGGCACCTGATGTCTATCAGGACTTGCCTGTTTTTATTTCGGACCGCCACCCAGGCTCAAAGGGATCATAAGATCATTCATGCTAGTAACTTCCATGTGCAGCCACAAGCCATTATGGGCTCTGGCATAGTTGACTAAGTTGTGCGAACTCCTACGGTAGACTAGCAGATGTAGGGGAAAGTAGGTGTATCGGTCTACCCACATGTAAGGTGCTAGCGCTTCTGAAAGACTATGTCTCAGTCATCCGTCTTCTCAAACACCATGTAGTGCGAGAAACCAAACGGAGGCGATCAAGTCTTGTGGGGAAAAGTGCGCAAACCTCTGCAGAGTGTACAAACTAATCATGATTAGCCGTGTCCCCGGTTATGGACATCTTGAGTATCTAGTACTTGAATATCATGTGAATCTCATCACGTTACTTCTAATTAATGTTGTTGGGTTTTAATTACTTAATTGGGATCGGAATGCTGTCAACCATTCTCGATGTTTAACAACTACCATGATAGTTAAATAAATTTATTCCTTTGCAGTAGGGAAAAACTGGCTTTAGCAAAACTGTAACCATAGAGCTTTCCACCAGCCATATATGCATATAGTATAGTTGTTTCATTCCATTACTCTCTATGTGTTACATTGCCAGCATATTCCATGTGCTGACCCGTTTTCGGGCTGCAACTTTCATGTTGCAGTCTTTTCAGACGACGAGTAAGGTGCTTTTAGGTCGTGGTTCTATAATCAGTGATGCCATTGGAGTTGATGGACCCATTTATCTTCCGAGTCTTCCGCTGTTATTGTTATTAGATGGCTTAAGCCATATTTATTCTAATAAGTTCTCTTTGAGACAATGATGTAATAAGTGTGTGATTGCCACTCTGCTATAAATCCTTCGATGTACTATGTGGTGTGAGCATTACTGATCCAGGGATGACACCGGAGCACAGTAGACTTGATCCATTCGGGTCGGGTCGCTACAGACATGGTATCAGAGCACACGCTGACTGTAGGACACGACCACTAAGTTAAAGCCATAGAACACCACTCTCTTCTCATTTTCTAACTCCTCATCTTTTCTACTCTTTTAGGATGACGAACGCGAAGATTAAGTACGCTCAACCGGATGAAGGCACACCTTTTGGATTTCACTTGAAGGAAGTCACCAAGTACCTGAACAATGGATTACCAAGCTTCACGGGAACCTTCAACGCCACTCTGCCTGAAGAGGAGCGCTGGAAGATTCAAGCTCACGTTCCGGGAAGGACATTCGCGCCAATCACGAAGCCTATAGATAGTGTTTTCAATGCACCAACCTGGAGTCTGGGAAGGAGCATGGCAGCTCATATCACCATGGGACGCATTGGAGAAGTTTATCAAGAAGACCTCAAGGACACTATCTACCAGATTTGCAGATGCCGAGATGAACAATGGGAGTTAGTCAGCACCAAGAAGGATAGATCCATTGCATCTTTCATCCAGGAGTTAAACCAGCACATTCGACGCCACGAGAACCAGATGTGCAATGATATGATAGAGTTGAAGAATGCGAAGGCAAGGATCATCGAGCTAGAAGGAGAACTGAAGTCTACACGCAAGGACTACATGGACGAGATCGTAGCTCTAGCGAGACACAATGGCGATCTTAAACAGGAGATTGAAGAACTCAAGAGGAAGTTAGCATCCAAGGAGGAAGACGAGTACGTCGCATGTCCGGACAACTACATCATCATCAATGACACCGATTCGGATCCAAGTGAACCCGACTTTGAAGACGAAGCCGGAGCAGATATCATGGAGTCTTCCACCGGTTCAGATTTCTAGATGACCACCAGATAGTAGTAGCATTTCCCCCCTGTAAACATTATAGTCGAGCACTTTTGCGATAGTTTTAGACCGATTGTAAGCCCTTGTTTGATTGAATGAAGTGATTTTGTGTGCATTTGCTCATGTGCATTGGGGTAGTGTTTTCCCTTTAGACCTCACTCTATTCTTAATTCTCGTCTCTTCTAAACCCTCAGATGCCTCCGAGACGTGACAATGGATTCCCACCGGAGCTCACTCAGTTGATCCAGCAGCAGAATCAATTGATGCAGATGTTAGTCCAGAACCAGCAGAACAACAACAACAACCCACCACCACCACCTGTTGACCACTTAGCCCGTTTTCTTAGGCTGAATCCGCCGGTGTTTTCCAGTAGCACCGAGCCAATAGTAGCAGACGATTGGCTTCGCAAGATAGGAAGGGAGTTGACCACTGCAGGATGCACAGATGGTGAGAAAGTGAAGATTGCCGCACATCAGCTTGACGGACCCGCGGCAGCATGGTGGGAGAATTTCACAGCCACTTACCCAGTTGACACTGTCACATGGGATCAGTTTCAGCAAGCTTTCCGCACTGCCCATGTTTCAGCAGGAGCTATGGCCATGAAGAAGCGTGAGTTTCCAACTTATGCCAAGGAGGAAGGACAGTTGGCCAGTACGTTGACGATTTCAGCAAGTTAGCACGTTATGCCCCAGATGACGTTGCTATGGATGCAGCTAAGCAGGAGAAGTTTCTGGAAGGACCGAATGATGAACTAAGCATGCAATTGATGGTAGCAAGTTTCAACAACTACCAGGAGTTGGTAGATCATGCCATCATGATTGAAGGAAAGCAACAGCAGATTGAGAACCGTAAGAGGAAATATGGACAGGGGAAGTATAACTCTGGAGCCCAGCAGAAGCCCCGTTTTGCCCCTAAACCGGGATTTCAGTTTCAGCACACCCATGGAGGAGGTAGCTCGCATAACCATAATGGCCACAAGAATGGTAATGGGAATGGAGGAAGCAACGGCCAGAACCGTACCACCCCATCGACCCCAACCAAGAGAGATCTGAGTCAAGTCACCTGTTTCAAGTGTTCCAAGACCGGACATTATGCCAATGAATGTCCTGAAGGCCAGAATGGAAATGGCAATGGAAGCTCTGGGAAAAAGCCGAACCCTTTCAATAGGGGACAGGTGAACCACGTTAATGTGGAGGAGGTTGAAGATCAGCCTGATGCAGTAATCGGTAAGTTTTTGGTTAAGTCATTTACCGCACTCGTCCTTTTCGATACTGGTGCATCGCATTCATACATATCAAGGGGATTTGTGGAAAAGTATAGCCTGCCCACTAGGATTCTTAAAACGCCTATGCTAGTAAGCTCGCCAGGAGCAGAGTACATGGCCAGACAAGGATGTTTCCAAGTACCATTAAGTATAGGAAGGCATGTTTTCCCAACAGATTTAATTATTCTGGAATCCCAAGGTCTGGATGTGATTCTTGGTATGGATTGGCTGTCGATGTATGGAGGAAACATCGATTGCGCCAGTAAGACAATTTTGCTTACCACACCAGAAGGAAGAAGGATCAAGTATGTATCTCGACATGTGCCAAACAGGACACAAGTAAACTGCCTAACAGGAGTTGTGCAAGAAGAAGTACCAGTGGTAAAGGATTTTCCTGATGTATTTCCTGAGGAATTACCAGGCATGCCCCCGGATAGAGACATTGAGTTTTGATTGAGTTATTGCCAGGTACAGGCCCAATATCGAAGCAACCATACCGGATGCCAGCAAAGGATTTGGTGGAAATTAAGAATCAGATTAAGGAGTTATTGGATAAATGTTACATTCGCCCAAGTTCTTCGCCTTGGGGATCACCCGTACTTCTAGTGGAAAAGAAGGATGGATCATTAAGGATGGTTGTAGATTATCGAGGATTGAATGAAGTAACCATCAAGAACAAGTACCCACTGCCAATGATCAATGATCTGTTTGATCGATTGCAAGGAGCTAAAGTGTTTTCCAAGATCGATTTGCGATCAGGGTACCATCAATTGAAGATTCGGGAGCAGGACATACCTAAGACAGCATTCACCACGAGATATGGACTGTATGAGTATACCTTTATGTCATTTGGATTGACTAACGCACCTGCCTATTTTATGAACCTGATGAACAAAGTGTTTATGGAGTTTTTGGATAAGTTCGTCGTAGTGTTCATTGATGACATCCTAGTTTATTCAAAGAATGAAGAGGAGCATAAGGAACATTTGCGTTTGGTTTTGGAGAAACTAAGGGAATACCAGTTATATGCCAAATTCAGCAAATGTGAGTTTTGGTTCAAGGAAGTTGGATTCCTCGGACACGTTATATCCGGAGAAGGTATAGCAGTTGACCCCACTAAGGTTGAGACCGTAACCGAATGGGAATCACCAACGACAGTTGGAGAGATCCGGAGTTTTCTTGGACTCGCAGGATACTACCGGAGATTCATTGAGAACTTTTCAAAGATTGCAAAGCCTATGACTGAATTGTTGAAGAAGGATACTAAGTTCAAATGGACTGAGGAGTGTGAGGCTAGTTCCCAGGAGTTGAAGAAACGCTTGGTTACCTCACCAGTATTGATTTTGCCAGATCAGACCAAGGATTATGAGGTGTATTGCGACGCTTCATGTCGAGGACTTGGAGCAGTGCTTATGCAGGAAGGAAGAGTTGTTTCGTATGCTTCACGACAACTGAAGCCTCATGAGTTGAATTATGCCATGCATGATTTGGAGTTAGCAGCCGTAGTGCATGCATTGAAAACGTGGAGACATTTCCTCATTGGAAATCATTGTGAGGTGTACACGGATCACAAGAGTTTGAAGTACATTTTCACGCAGAAGGAGTTGAACCTCAGACAAAGGAGATGGTTGGAGCTCATCAAGGATTATGACATGAGATTGCATTACCATCCCAGAAAAGCTAATGTAGTAGCTGACGCATTGAGCCGTAAGAGCCATGTCAATACTCTAATGACGGGGAAAATACCCAAGGAGTTAGCAGAAAACCTTCGTGAGCTATGTTTGGAAATAGTTCCGAGAGGCTATGTAGCAGCATTGGAGATTCAGTCAACATTGATGGATAAAATCAGAGAAGCCCAGAAATCTGACAAGGAGATTGC
The DNA here is from genome assembly GCF_002162155.2 of Triticum dicoccoides. Taxonomy (NCBI): domain Eukaryota; kingdom Viridiplantae; phylum Streptophyta; class Magnoliopsida; order Poales; family Poaceae; genus Triticum; species Triticum dicoccoides. Next base: position 263,999,948 of record NC_041392.1, read on the forward strand.
TGCTATAAAAGAGAAATTGAGCGAAGGAAAAGCAAAGGGATTTCGTGAGGATGAGCACGATACCTTATGGTTTGAGAACCGTGTTTATGTGCCCAATGACCCGGAGATCAGGAAGTTGATTTTGCACGAGGCACATGATTCACCGTATTCGATTCACCCAGGGAATACCAAGATGTATTTGGATTTGAAGGAAACATTCTGGTGGACCGGAATGAAGAAGGATATTGCAGCATATGTAGCAGTTTGTGACGTATGTCAGGGAGTAAAGGCAGAGCATCAGAAGCCAGCAGGATTGTTACAACCATTGCGATACCCGAATGGAAGTGGGATAAGATAGGCATGGATTTTATCACAGGACTACCCAGGACAAAATCAGGCTATGACTCGATATGGGTAGTAGTTGATCGTTTGACGAAGGTAGCACATTTTATTCCAGTTAAGACCACTTACACCAGTGCTAAGTTGGCGAAGATATACATGACTAGGATCATTTGTTTGCATGGAGTTCCAAGGAGTATCGTATCAGATAGAGGAACCCAATTTACCTCAAAGTTTTGGAATCAGTTGCATGAAACTTTAGGAACCAGACTAGAGTTCAGCACAGCTTTTCACCCACAGACGGATGGACAGACCGAGAGAGTCAATCAGATTTTGGAAGATATGCTGAGAGCTTGTGCACTAGATTATGGATCTAGTTGGGACGATAACTTGCCGTATGCGGAGTTTTCTTATAACAATAGTTACCAAACCAGTTTGAAGATGGCACCTTTCGAAGCTTTATACGGAAGGAGGTGCAGGACACCGTTGTCATGGGACGAAGTTGGAGACCGTCAATTCTTTGGACCGGATTTGATTGAGTCTGAACAGAAAGTTAAGTTGATTCGCGATAGGCTCAAGGTAGCCCAGTCCAGGCAGAAGAGCTACGCAGATTCTAAACGCAAGGAGACAGTTTACGAAACCGGAGACAGAGTTTATCTCCGAGTATCCCCACTTCGAGGAGTTAAGCGCTTTGGAGTTAAGGGAAAATTAGCACCGCGCTTCATTGGACCGTACAAGATCTTGCAACGTATGGGAGAAGTCGCTTATAAGTTGGAATTGCCAGAGGAGCTGTCAGGAGTTCATGATGTATTCCATGTTTCTCAGCTGAAGAAATGTCAAGCCGAGATGGCGGAGGTACCGCTAAGAGATACCGTGCCACTCGAAGCGATTCAGTTGAAGGACGACTTAACGTATGAGGAGAAACCAGTCAAGATTCTCGATTATGCCAGCAGAGTTACCCGCAGCAAGGTTATCAAGTTTTGCAAAGTTCAGTGGAACCACCACTCAGAGGATGAAGCCACCTGGGAAAGAGAAGAAGATTTGCTCAAGGACCACCCTCACCTATTTTCTAGCCAACCCGAATCTCGAGGGCGAGATTCATCTTAAGGGGGTAGGTTTGTAACATCCCAAATTTGCAATTTGGAATGTTATACACTAGATCATCATGCATATCATATTTTCATGCATTTTGGTTGATCCTAGAAATTTCACGCAACTCAAGGACCCACGGAGAGAGTTGGAGATTTCGTTATTTTCATATTTGAGTTCTCTCAAATTTTGGAAAAGAGGATCATTTGATTTATTTATTTCATCTTCAATTATTTTTCCAATATCAAAAAAATGAGAGAGGGAATAATATGACTTTCCAAAGTTAGGAAAAATGAAGATCTAATGAATAAATCAAATTTTGGTTTTGCCGGAGTTTTGTTTGCTTTTTATTTGGATAGGGAAAAACGCGTGTTTTCAAAATTTGCATTTTAGGCCCGGAGAAAAGTTCATTTTGTTCGACTCATTTTTTGGAGTCGGGGAAAATTTACTTTAGATTTTCGGAGTTCGTTCAGATAGTTTTTCTTTTGTTTTTCTGCGCGCGGAACCGATTTAAAAAAAAAGGGAGACCGCAGCGCCCGCCTGGGCCAAGGGCCCAGCCGGCCGGCCCAGCCGCCCCGTGCGCCAGGCGCAGCCGCCCCATGCGCCAGGCGCAGCCGCCAGCCCCGCCG